>NW_026863557.1:0-176895 GCF_026571515.1 Ruditapes philippinarum
TGGATTTTATTGTGGGAATTTATTCTAAAGTGTTCTTGGATTTAACTTGGATTTAACTGTGCTATTAAAAAGGATCATTCCAGGATCAGACTAGACATTTGTAATTTTTATTTGGACTTCAGGTATTTGTAAAGATAATTTGTTATTTTATTATTTCTTTAATAATTTTTCTGTAATAAATTTGTTATTGTTACAAGTTTGTTGCTGGCTTTTCTTTCTCGTTACGCCTGGCTCATAACACAATGTAACACATTCATGTTATTTGAGGAAAAGTGGCATATGGTTACCAAGTTAGAGACATTGTGCACCCTAAAGGAGAAAACAATGGGAGTAACAAAATAAAATGAAATTTTGAAATGTCCTTTTTCAGGCAATGCCTTAATAATACTGACCTTTCAAAAGCACCATTTGGCATTGTCAAAAATGCTTTATGACCTTACCTTTGACTAAAACTTCATATGGCATTGATATTGTCAAAAGCACAATAATTACCTTGACATTATCTAAAATGCTATTTCTTCTTGACATTTTCAAAAACTCCATATGACTTGCAATATCATCTTGAGATCAACATTGTGAAGTGGAAAAACAACAACAACAAAGCATGTTTTTATATGTCAGGTGATTTTGGAATCTCTAAGGTACTTGAGAACACTGTGGATGTTGCACAGACTATTGTTGGAACACCAAGTTACCTTAGTCCAGAGTTGTGCCAGGATATACCATATTCCTCGAAATCAGATGTGTGGGTATGTATACATTTGTACCATTTGTTTTTTTAACTTGACTATTTGAAGAATAAGGAGAACTATTGTACTCACCCAGGTGTTGGGATTGATATCTTACTTTGTTTAATTTTTGTGTGCAAGTTGATACCTCCAAAACTACTGAAGGGAATGACTTGAAACTTCACACACTTATTTGATAGCATGATAGGAAGTCACTAATAACTCTTACATGGATTATGACAGAATTATGGCCCTTTTTCGAACTTCTACATTATCCACGCTCTTGTTTTACTTTCCAGCACTTAAAATAGTCTAGCACGCTGTTCTACCAACAGCTCTTATTTAAATTGGTATTTACATCTAGTTTATCTGCTAACAGTCTGTTGAATATCAATTACTCTATGCATGTACAGTTAAACTATGGCCTGTATCTTCATGTTTTCAGTAGTTATTGCCTATGGTTTATATATCGTATAAAGAGGTAATAAAAAGTAAAATCACCTTGCTAAAAGTTGTCACCTTTGTATAAGAAACAGAGAAATGTGTTAAACATAAAAATATTCATACAAACATGGAGACAAATTAGATTTAAGAAAAATAGATAAAGTTTCACTAATATTATTTCTCTGTAAAAAAAATCAGGTAGAGTGTAGTGTTAACCTGTTACATGCTAAATATCTTAATTTGAACTGCTCATGTTTCAATCTTGACAAACGCATTCATCAATTCTAGGAAAATTTAATATATATACAGGCTAAATATCAAACTGTACATATCATTATTAGATGGCACAGATGTGCCGACTGTACTTGGTCTGTGCTGATCCTATGGGTAAAATTTGTTGTTGAATTAATTGTTTTTCTTTCAGGCTGTTGGATGTTTGCTGTATGAATTATGCGCTTTAAAGTCACCATTTGATGCCCAGAATCTAATCAGTCTTTTCTTTAAAATTATCAAATGTGAATTTGAGGTATGCAGTTTTCTTAGTTTTCCAGCAGATCTATTTTATGAATTATGTGGTCTGCAGTAAATTATAAAGGGAAATCATATATTATTCAAACACAATTCCCATTTAATTACAATAATTTTATAGGAGCAGACATGTATTAAGGTCATATGTTCATAAGCCTATTTATAAAATTAAATTCTATAGTTTCATTAAGATAAAGATTTTTCCTTTATGCGTTTTAGAGATGGTATATTATATATTTAAAGGAAAATTTCATACATGTAAGTGAGCTATTCTTGTTGATATTATAACTTGTTGATTGGGTATAGTTGGGCTTTAGAGAATGTACATTTATACATTCCAGTAATACAACCCATCAGCAATATTCCATATTTAATATTTGGAAAACCCACACTGACCTTTGCAGTTGATCTGTGTTGACAGATATATGTTCATTGTTATTGTTGTTGTTGTTGTTTTTCAGCCAATACCGAGTATATATAGTAAAGAATTACAGGAGATAGTCAACATGATTCTTGTAAAATCCCCTGATGACAGACCTAGGTAAATATGTAATATTATCATATTTTACATTTTAAGTGTGCCTGTTCATGCCTGAAATAATGCACGGAAGGGCATCCGAGGTGTTCCTTCACCAGTATAGCTGGAACGTCTCAGTATGACCTATACTGTGTCCGTGTGGCATAAAACCCAATCAAACAAACAAACATTTTAAGTGCTATCAAGATATGCCTTGTTATATTTCCTCATCAAATAGATATGATGCTGTAGAACATATTATATTGATATGCTTCACAAGAAAACCTGACATAACTTACTCAATTGTGCTTTGAATATAGTATTTTGTAAATAAGTTTAAAAGGAGAAATGCTGTGCAAATTCATTTATCAAGCTGTATTGCTGGTTTCTCCTTGATATATGCTGAAGAAGTAACTTTTTTGGGGCCTCTGTTGCCAAGTGGTCCAGGTGACTATTTTCTGAATCACTTGCCCCTCATCGTTGTGCGTTCAAATTCCGACATGGACTTCGAATATTTCATTTGAAAAAAGCTAACCAGTTAAGTTTAGTGAAGGTTTGTGGTTCTACGCAGGTACTCATTTTTGCCTGAATTTGTGCATTTAAGGGCAGATAATGCCTTCCTTCATTTGTTAAGTTTGGAAAATCACAATTACATTGGTCTTTTACCATGTTCATTTGGGGAGCATCTGTGGCCAAGTGGTTAAAGTCTTTGACTTCAAACCACTTGTCCCTCACCGCTGTAGGTTGGAATTTCCACAGGGATTTAGGATTCCTTCATGTGAGGAAGGTATCCATCTAGCTTACGGAATGTCGGTGGTTCTACTCAGATACCTGTTGGTGAAAAAATGCAAGGAAGGTAACCTGAGGTCCTACTCCATCAGTAAAGCTGGAAAGTCACCATATTACCTATTCTGTGTTGTCATGACGTAAAACCCAACAACAATTTTCAGTTGACTTACAATTAAAAAGAAATAATGATACTTAATAACCATATAACCATACAAATATTTGTGAGACTATTATCTTAACATATAAGAATACATTTAATATAGTACATCACCTTTTCTTTTAGTGCCAGTGCTTTGCTGAATACACAGTTAGTGAAAAAACATTTAGCTATGTTTATAGAACAGAAAGAGAATCTACTGCAACAAAAATCTTCCAAAGATGACTCTCTATCTACCCCACAACACACACCTACAACTGTTCCTAAACTAAAGCAACAGAAAAGGTTGAACATTCATACATTATATAATTCTTATAATATCTATATTAATTTACAAATATCTAAGAATTTTTATTTGTATGTATACCGCTTCCGTGGTGGAGGGGTTAGAGTCGATGACTTCTAATCCAGCTACCTTTCTGGCGTGGGTTCGATCCCCGGGAGATGCTTTGGTAGTTTAGCGTGGAGGAAGGTAGTCTAGTACTGGTGTAACTCTCCAGGAACGATGGTTATAAAACTACCCGCCTATATGACTGAAATACTGTTGGGAAAAGGCGTAAAATGAAACAAACAAACAAAATTATTTGTATGTATTTACCTTTCATAGGCCTCTATCTTTAAAATTAATGGGCTGAAATTCATTAGGATTTTTTCTAATTGTATTCTGATATTAAAATACCTTAAACTTTGAATGGATTCTTCTAAACTCAATATAGGGCAAATCCATTACACAAAATTAAGCAGGTTTAGGGTCATCGATTTTAGTGTTTCTGTCATGAAAGTGAAATTTTCTCTCTTTTTAGCAACATGGAAAAACCAAGTTCAAGTTTAAAGAGAAATAAACTAAAGATATCAACACCGATGTTACAGAAGTCAGATTATTTACAAAATGCAGAGTTGACAAGCAGGGAGAGGTCACCTCATGGTCAAGATAGTGGATTAGGTGTCAGTGCTGAAACAGGTATGGTGACCACTGGATTAGTGTAATAGACATATTATAGTGTAAGGAATTAAAATAAAATAATAAAATTGTTTAGCTAGCATTACAGTCTCTCAAGACTCAGATATATCATTGATGGTTGGCCAGATTCTTTACTTGTGGTAAATGTCTGCTTTTTTACCAAATTATGAATACCATTTATTTTTTTAAAGAAAACTTGATCAAATTGAAGAATTAAATTAGATTGGTGTTGCAAAAGAGTACTAAAACAGCATTTTATTTCGTAACTGTTACTTTCTTTGATTTCCTTTATAAATGTGTTTCTATTCCTATATGAATTATTGGATAGGGGATGGGGTGGTTTTCCTGCATCAAACCTTTGATGAGCGAAAATTTCACCTCAGACATTGACTCTAATGGTGCTTTGTCTCTCACCAAATGATTAAGAAATCATGGATCGTTCTTGTTCATTTAGGGTAAAATTGGTTTGTACTGGTAAGTTAGCCAGGAAAGTAGGTTAATTAAACGGACCACATATATATGCCCAAAAAATGTGAGAAATCTACGGTGTCCTTATCGTGCCATTTAGAATGTCGTCCGTCGCGTCTAAGGGTAGACACACGACAATGCGAAGTGACATCGCGACAATGCGAAGCGACGCTCGACAACGCGAAGCGATATGCGACAATGCGAAGCGACGCTCGACAGTGTCAAACGATATGTCGCACTGTCGCCTAGAAATGTCGCGGTAAAAAAGGGCGACATTTAAGAAATGTCGCTTCGCGTTGTCGAGTGTCGCTTCGCATTGTCGAGCGTCGCTTCGCGTTGTCGCGATGTCACTTCGCGTTGTCGCGATGTCACTTCGCGTTGTCGCATTGTCACTTCGCATTGTCGAGTGTCGAGGTTGGTAGAAGTGCATACCACGACACTCGACAATGCGAAACGACAACGCGACAATGCGATACGACGCTCGACAATGCGAAGTGACACTCGACATCGCGAAGCGACATTTTTAAAATGTCGAGTAAATGTCGCGTTATTTTTATGATTTTTACACCGCGACGCCCAACATTGCGAAGGGACACTCGACAATGCGAAGCGACACTCGACAACGCGAAGCGATACTCGACAACGCGAAGCGACACTCGACAATGCGAAGCGACATTTGGAATAATATCGTATCGCATTGTCGTGCGTCTACCGGTGCTTGGTCAGAATTTACTAACTCACCGACAAACGGTGCGATCATGGAAGGGGTCGCACTAAACTGCTGACGAATTAGCTGACGATATAGAATATATAGGAAACTGCTGACCAGTTAAACAAAGAAGGATTATCGAAAACTGCTGACCAGTTAGATAAAGAAGGGAAAACAATGAAGGTGTCAAATTGCCGTTGGTGATATTACAGGCGAGGTCGAGAAATACTTGATAAAATGTTTTTTCAAGATGTCAATATTACAAATGATACATATTAATTATAAAAAATTCAATTGATATATACTGTATATTTCTCAATTTATTTTGATATAATATTTTATTTAAGTACCTTAATGAATTTTCTTCTATGTGTTATATATTGGTTAAAATTTTAAAAATGTAGTCAAAATATGATGTACGAAAAATCATAATTTGTTTCAAGTATGTATAAAACTATGCATCATAGGTTAAAATATATACATGTACATATACGTAATGTATATTTTAACAAAATATAATTATTATGTCGTATTTAGTGCAAATATGAAATAAAGTGATTTCTGTTTCCTTATTTGTTGTTCGTATAATTGTATAAGTAATATTGAACAAAAATTAATAATGTGCTAATTGTTATAGTTAATAAGCTTTTATTACATTATAAACAACATGTTTCCACAGATATCCATTAAACTGATAATTTATCGAGATCGATATGCCCCAAGGTCATATTAAAATCGATTTCACACGCGACGTGTCATTCTTGATTTATCTATGACAAAATACAATAAACAGTCAAAAATATGTTATAAAAATGCTGACCATATTGTAGAATCTGCTGAAAAGTTAGATATATAGAGAAAAATATATTTAAATGCTACGAAATTGTTACTCATTATGCAAATTTAATATATTTTATAAAATAATGTCGACATTTAATTAAGTAAAAACACTGCTGACCAATTTAATGTTAATTCAAATTGATTTAAGCCGTAAAACTCTCTTATTCTATATGGTCAGCAAATTTAACGCTCTTTACATTCAGGCGAGAAAATGCTGACCAGTTAAACATATAGTAGAATCTGCTGACCAGTTAGATATATAGGGAAACTGCTGACCAGTTAGATATATAGAGAAAAATATATTTTGCCGTGAAATTGTAATTCATTTTATAATGTATGCAAATTCAATATATTTTATAAAATTATGTCGACATTTAATTAAGTAAAAACACTGCTGACCAATTTAATATTATTTCAAATTGATTTAAGCCGTAAAAGTCTTCTTATTCTATATGGTCAGCAAATTTAACGCTCTTTACATTCAGGCGAGAAAATGCTGACCAGTTAAACATATAGTAGAATCTGCTGACCAGTTAGATATATAGGGAAACTGCTGACCAGTTAGAAATATAGAAAAATATATATTTTGCCGTGAAATTGTTACTCATTTTATAATGTATGCAAATTTTATATATTATATAAAATCATGTCGACATTTAATTAAGTAAAAACACTGCTGACCAATTTAATGTTAATTCAAATTGATTTAAGCCGTAAAACTCTTCTTATTCTATATGGTCAGCAAATTTAACGCTCTTTCACATTCAGGCGAGAAAATGCTGACCAGTTAAACATATAGTAGAATCTGCTGACCAGTTAGATATATAGGGAAACTGCTGACCAGTTAGATATATAGAGAAAAATATATATTGCCGTGAAATTGTTACTCATTTTATAATGTATGCAAATTCAATATACTTTATATTATTTCAAATTGATTTAAGCCGTAAAAGTCTTCTTATTCTATATGGTCAGCAAATTTAACGCTCTTTACATTCAGGCGAGAAAATGCAGTTTCCTATATATCTATATCGTCAGCTAATTCGTCAGCGAAGTGACATCGCGACAACGCGAAGCGACGCTCGACAATGCGAAGCGACACTCGACAACGCGAAGCGACATTTCTTAAATGTCGCCCTTTTTTACCGCGACATTTCTAGGCGACAGTGCGACATATCGTTTGACACTGTCGAGCGTCGCTTCGCATTGTCGCATATCGCTTCGCGTTGTCGAGGGTCGCTTCGCATTGTCGCGATGTCACTTCGCATTGTCGTGTGTCTACCCTTAGACGCGACGGACTACATTCTAAATGGCACGATAAGGACACCGTAGAAATCAGCAATTAAAAAAAACGAAATTAAGAAAAACAATGATCATACACTATTAAAGTGATGTTAGTTATGTACTTACTTTAATAGGTAACGCGCGCACTCTTAGTACCTATAGTATCACGTGACATTTTGTAAACCGGAGTGATCAAAACAAACATTGTTTCTCTTGTTTAAAACCTGTTACAAAATGTATCTTTATCATGACTAATATAATTGATTTACCTAAAAGGGGAAACTCGGTCATCTACTTGTTTATATTTTTGTCGGTGAATGATACACAGTTCTTCATTGTTTTGTTATTTTTCGCTCTGTTTATCTTGTTTTCTTTGAATTAAAGAACTTTAAAATTACTTAAAAATTAGGCAACGGGTGATCTTGTTCTTCCGGTCTTCGTCCTGCATGGAAAATTTTGATACTGGTTTATTTTTCGTAATTTGAAATTAAAATATTCTACTTTCCATGCGTTAGAAATTTTAAATTTTTCATTATTATTTCTATACATACGATGTACTTGTCTGAGAATTAAAATGTTTATTAGTTTGATCATTATAACAATATTTGTTTTTATCTCTCTCTATTCAGATAAAATAACTATGAATATTGTCCCTACATGTATATTACAATCAAGAGAAATAACACTTATGACAATATTCTTGCAAAAAAGGCTGTCTACTTGTTATGTGCATTTCAAATTGACGATGTGCATTTTTTTTTCAATTTATAATGACCTTACTGCATTAAATTATGTAACTACTACTATATTAGTTACATATGTTATTATTTACATGCGACTTCAGAACATTACATTACTAGTATATTAGTAACACATAGGACTGCAGTATTTTATGTAACTATTAGTGTTTTAGTTATACATTGAACTTTTTTTCTTTTTCATCTTTTTTTTTTACATGGGACTGCAGTAACTACATGTACTAGTATTTTAATTATACATTGAACCTATTTTTTCTTCTTTTTTTAATGGGACTGCAGTACAGTATGTAACCATAAGAATTTTCTTCGTTACACAATGGATTATTTAAATGTATATATTAATTTATCAATTCATTATTTGCATCGGACTGCAGTAAATTATGTAACTACTTGTATATCAGTTGTACTTGCATAACTTATGGACTGCAGTTTTTTTATGTAACTATTAGTGTTTTAGTTACTCATTGAACTTTTTTCTTTTTCATCTTTTTTTTTACATGGGACTGCAGTACACTATGTAACTACATGTATAAGTATTTTAATTATACATTGAACCTACTTTTTCTTCTTTTTTTAATGGGACTGCAGTACAGTGTGTAACTATAAGATTTTTTTTTTCGTTACACAATGGATTATTTAAATGTATATTAATTAAACAATTCATTATTTGCATCGGACTGCAGTAAAATATGTAACTACTTGTATATCAGTTGCACTTACATATTGGACTGCAGTACATTATGTTACTATCTATATATTAGTCTGCATTACATTATGTTAATATGACCATATTAGTTATACATTGTATTATTTACATAGTTCTGCAGTACACTATGTAACGGGACCATGACTTTATTCCTTACATTCAAAATAGAAAACTTATTATGTTACTATTTAATATAATGTCCTGTCCACATCGCATCATAAATATTATGCCTTTGAATACATTCGTTTCAAGTGATGCAGAAAAGTATTACACATTGAAGTTACATTTTTTTTTACACAAGCAATTAAAATTTACGACTTGAAATATTTCTATTTAGAATGTACCGTCTGTGGTATACTTCATATTTTATTATGGTGAGCATATTAATTTTTTGTTACCCAGTGTACACTTTAATTATCTCAAGGTCGTATTTGACATCTGTAGAAACTTCTAATGGTTGATATTATTTTGTTGTACTTTTTTTTTTTTTTTTTGCATGATAGAGATAATCGTTATCAAGTCCTTCAACATCCATATATAGATAACAAACACATGAACTGGTATTCATACACATAACTTATGTAAATAATTCCATAGCAACCGTATATTGTCAGTAAAATATAACAAAAATGTTCTTATCGCACAATGTTCTACTTAATTTCCCATCATCATTTACAATGTTGATTAGTAATGATTACCATTCTAATTGTTTTCTTTTCTTTTTTGTCACACATTTGTCTGTCTATGGAAATGAGATTCATTGCTGATGTTCCGGACATGATATCGAACGCTTTTTGTACAATGCAACCAATTGTCTCCCTTACCTATTTATTGAAACGAAAATGACACTCTCTTATTACATATACCGTTGCCGTTTCTTAATACCTCTGGACATTTCCATATCGATTAACCCTTGCATTTTAATTACAGCTTTATATTTAGTTATGATTCTTATTAACAAATCCGGCGATATAGAGCTTAATCCTGGTCCTCCTGTAATCGCTGACACACTCAACTCTTCAAATTCATCTATTGAATCTTATGCTTCTCTCCTTAACCGAGGTCTGAGCATCATGCATTTGAATATCCAAAGCCTGAAGCCAGAGATTGATATTTTAGCTGTAGAGGCCCAACCTTATGACATCCTTATTTTCACAGAAACGTGGCTGTCTAACAATGTTACAGACACAGACCTTTACATTCCTAACTTTAGTAAACCCTTCCGTTGTGACAGAATCGATCGTATAGGCGGTGGTGTAGCTATTTATGTCCGTGATTCTTTACACGCTATTGAAAGGAAAGATCTGCAAGTGCAAGGTGTAGAAGCACTCTGGACTGAAATACATATATGTCAACGTAAATTAATTGTTGGGGGTATATATCGACCTCCGAATTCAAATAATACACAATGGTTAAAAATGGAATACTTGCTTGGTCAGGCACTTAATCAACACGTTGATAATATCTTAGTAGCTGGTGACTTTAATATTAACGTACTTGCCAACCCTTCAAACAAAATGACAAGACTTATACATTCTTTAAATTGCGAACAACTAATAAACTCTCCTACGCATTACACAGAAAGTTCTAATTCACTTATTGATCTTATGTTCATTAAAAAATCTCATCATGTTCTCACGTCTTTTGTTGCTGACCCATTTCTCTCTGACCTAGTTAGGTTTCACTGTCCAATAGTGTCAGTACTTAATTTTACCAAACCACAACAAATATGAAAAACAAGATCAACAAGGAAAGGCGGCGTTCAATGAACGCAACCCCCATATGACCCAGCAACAAGAACCAATGGCAAGGAGCCCAGGTGGACCCCAAACATAAAAAGGACTGTTTTCGTCGTAAAATTTGGATCTACGATAAAGGTGAGTATCAAAAATATAACGAAAAACTTAGTTCAATTGACTGGTCATTCATTGACAACGATCAAAACCCAGATAATATTGCAGATTGTATCGCCCAAAACATTCTTAACGCAGCATCTGAAAGCATCCCAAACAGAATAGTAACTATCCGGCCAAATGACGTACCTTGGATAAATAATGATGTCAAAAAAACAAATAAGAAAACGTAGGAAACTTCATCAAAGAGCTAAATTACTTAATAATGAAAATGCCTGGGCTAACTTTCGAAAAATTAGGAATGAAACCACAAAACTTATAAAAAAAACTAAATCAGATTATCAAAATAACTTAACTACACAGATTAATTCAGACAACATCACAGCAAAAACATGGTTTAAACTTGCAAAAAAATTAACAAATAAACAAAATACATCAACAATACCAACACTTACAGATGGCTCAGCAATAGCGGAATCAAACAAAGAGAAAGCTGACCTTCTAAACACCTATTTTAGCAAACAATCAACCATCGAAAACCCACACCATCCCCTTCCACCTCTTGAAATCATAACAAACGTCCTCATTTCTGGTGTAACAGTCACTACTCAAGACGTTTAGGACTCTATCAACTCTATGGACTCAGCTAAAGCATCTGGTCCAGACTTAATTAGCCCAAGGCTCATTAAGGAAGGTAAGGATGAACTAGCTTCACCACTTGCAAGGTTTTTCAACAAACTTCTTTTAAAATCTGTATTTCCCTCCTCCTGGAAACTTGCCAATGTTTGTCCTATTTATAAAAAGTCCGATCCTTCTAAAACATGTAACTACAGACCTATATCTCTTTTAAGCTGTCTCGGAAAAGTTATGGAAAGATGCATCCATAAATACTTGTATAACCATGTCATTTCAAATAAACTATTAACACCATTTCAATCAGGATTCATTAAAGGGGATTCAACCATAAATCAGCTAACCTTTCTTTACAATGACATCAGCAAAGCCCTAGATGAAGGAAAAGAAGTTCGCGCAGTATTTTGTGATATATCAAAAGCTTTCGACAGGGTTTGCCACCAAGGACTCCTCTATAAACTTTCTTCTTTAGGCATACAAGGTTCTCTTCTTCAGTGGTTCTCATCTTATCTTGCTGACAGAAAACAAAGAGTCATCGTATCAAATACTTCTTCAACACTTTTAAATATCAATGCTGGAGTACCTCAGGGGTCCATCTTAGGCCCTCTCCTGTTTCTAATATACATTAATGACATAGTCACTGATATTGAAGCAAACATTCGACTTTTTGACTACGACACTAGTCTCTACATCATTGTCGAAGATCCCAACTCTTCTGCTGCAAATTTGAATTGCGATCTTTCAAAAATTTCTGTGTGGTCTAAAACTTGGCTTGTCTCATTTAATCCCTCAAAAACAGAACATGTCCTTTTCTCAAGAAAACGAAACAAACCCCAACACCCTTGTCTAGTCTTTGATAATGTGAACATTTCTAGTGTTAAAGAACACAAGCACCTTGGTGTCATCTTTTCTGAAAATGGTAAATGGACATCACATATAACATCAAATGTTAATAAAGCTTGGCAGAGAATTGGTATTCTTCGAAGTCTGAAATTTCTTATTTCTAGAGCGGGATTGGAGAAATTATATGTAGCCTTTATTAGACCTTTGCTTGAGTATGCCGACGTGATGTGGGATAACTGTAGTAAATGAACTAAAAAATGATATTGAATCAGTTCAGCATGAAGCAGCAAGAATCGTCACAGGAGCTACTAAGTTTTGCAACATCAACAAATTAATTAGCGACCTCAGTTGGGATACACTCGCAGAAAGGAGAAAAAACATCGTCTCGTACTTATGTATAAAATGAAAAATGGTCTCGCTCCTGATTATCTCTCTGGTCTGATACCAGAACATTTTAATCAACCCTACACTCTTTGCTCTAACACCGATATCCCATTAATACACTGCAACTCCCAATCATATGCTACTTCTTTTCTTCCGTATACTATTCGCCAGTGGAATTCTTTACCTGGAAATATTAGAAATGCATCCACAGTAAGTGCTTTCAAACACAAACTCAACTACAGAAATATGTCGTCTAATAACAAAAAACACCTGTATAATTTTGGCAGCAGGAAAAACCAAGTAAACCATACACGTCTCAGACTTGGATGCAGCTCTCTTAATTTCGAATTACATAGGAGAAACTTAATCTCGTCTCCTTTGTGTACATGTGGTGCCATAGAAAACTGTTTCCCACTTTCTGCTCAGTTGTCCTAAGTACCCATATCATACGTCAGCAATTCTTTGACGACCTACCCTGTGCCCCAACCCTTAATAATCTTCTTTTCGGCAATGATCACCTAAGTATGGACATAAATCAGAATCTGTTCACACTTGTCCAGAGCTTCATTGAAGCATCAAAGCGTTTCGATTCATAATTCCCGACTCAGCGTTTTAAACATCGTATTTCCATGACAAACTGTGTGACACAACTTTTTTTTTTATTTTTATTATTATTTTTATTTTCTTCTCTCTTTTTTTTTTTTATTAAAAGGGAAAATGAATAAACAAAAAATCAAGTAAAACCTTCCGAAAAATTATAAATTTAGATCAATTTTGAACTTAAAAACATGCACTGATCATATAAAGTGAAATAACAAAGACGAAACTCCATCATGGAAAGGAATTAATATAAGTGTTATGCTTGTTTTCCAATCCATATATATTGCGATGTAAAAATGTTACATGCTTGTAAAAATTGATGAATAAAATATGTTTAAACTAATAGGTAATGTCAAAATTACAGATATACTTAGAGAGTAAGGCCCCCACATTTACACATGTTTAAACAGATTCGTTTCAATTTTCATTCATAAACGTTTACAATATTTTTTACATTTTTATCGAAATGACCATATTGTCTTACAAAATATGTTGATCATTGCCTGTAATCATGGATTTTATCAATTTTAATTGGTTTATTCCAAAGTCAAAAATGGAAAATGGCTGTTTACAACCTTCCACACAGCATTGCCATGCAATAATCCCTTGTGACATGATACATTTTTTGTACAGTTGATTTTCCTTAGATCTTTCAAAAGGGGGAAATGGGGATACAATGCAGAAAATGTGTGCCGACACAATTGTGATGAGCCCTGAACATTATATATTTCTTTATTTGTACATTTATTAAGAATAATAAGTAAGTCATCATCTGGCGACTCAAATACATGGTGTAGTATAGTACATAGAAGTGCCACCGTTTAAATGGTATTGTTTTGGTTCTTAACAATCATGTAAACGTTTACAAAATATTGTAAACGTGGGAGCCATATTAGAGAGTGATGTTAGTTATATACTTATTTGAAGAGGTAATGTTACATTTACAGATATAATTAGAGAAAACAGATTAGACATTCCTAAACCAGATACAGATGCTGCCTCGGACTATTCAGACGACTTTGATGATGCTGATGAAGCAGATTCTGATATTGAAGAAGGTTACTTTTTATTCCTTGATATTAGTATTTGTGTAAAAGTTTTTATTCTCTAACTTGGTCAATGTACTTTATTGCTTTTATTGAAGATGGCTAATCTTCTCCAACAAATGTCAGGTCAGTAAAATAGAGTTATTTTAAGAGATATGTTGAGTTGCAACTTAAATTTAACTTGATTGGTACTTGCTTAGGAAGGATCTCACAAGTTACTAAACTGGTAAGTAAGTATGATTTAACTGACATACCAATGGCAACATCATTTTTGGATCCAATTACATACATAATTGATTTCAGAATGGTTTGCAAAGTTTCCTGTTGATTTCAGCATGTTAGTGTTGAAAATTGAATACTGCTTAAGCTGGAGGCTAGGGGGTCTGAGAGATGCTGCACTATCTCTCAAGCACAAACTCAATCAAACCCAGTCTGCAATTTTCTTATAATGCTTCCGAGGGATCACCCCTTTTCCAGATTTTCATTTCATAGTGATATAAATGCTAAGATTAATTTAATTGTGTTTATGTTATGTTTTCAGACATAAAAGAAGAGATAGAATGTGTAGAGAGTGATGACTCTGAAGATGAAATAGAAGATATCACAGAAAATAATGATGAGGCAGAGTATGCTGATGATTTTGAAGAATATGACTCCAGTGAGGTATGCTATATGAATATATCTCCTCATTGTATTTTAGGTAGAACTATGGGAATCTGAGAAAGGCATAGAAATCTTAGGTTAGCAAGTTGGTATTCTGGGTGGTGGCATTATGATTCTCAGTAACAGTATAGTTGACAAAAATGTATCTAAAATGTCATCCACAACTGTCTGAAGTTTATATCAATGAATAACTGTATATTGTTTCTACTTGAAATGAGTAATCTGACTGGTTACTTTTAGTTCCCGACCTGTTATTTTGGATGGTTTATTGGTTTTAGTAAAAGTTAATGATTTTCACCTTTCTTTTTGTTTAACTAGTATAAGCTTACACATTTTGTTTTTGTTTTTTATATGTGTTCAGGATTTAGATGCCATGGTACATCTAGCAAAGGAGGCCCAGGATATTGAGGCGGTAGACGACTGGTTTGCAGATAGTATTTCTGACCTACACAGACAACAAACTGCCATGCTCAGACAGTATGTCTTACCCTTATGTATTTGCATTATGAACTTGTCCCATTTGAAATTTGAAACTGTCATTTATGAGATGGAGGAATGTCAGTTTAAAGAAAAAATTAGCTTCGTGGTAAATTTCGATTTCGTGGTAAAGAACAGTCATTATAACTCACAAAATCTAGTCAAAGCTTTTGACTACTAAACATGTATTAAAATCGTTTATTGATGTTTATTTCTCTCATGAAATTATGCTTAAATGTTTAATCAAAGGAAAACAACAATTACTTCAAGCTTCAACAAAAACTTAACCGAATAATTATAATTAAACCTTATCCCATCTCCGCACTTGCAAAATTTTTTGATTTTACAAGAAATCTACAAGTAATTTTCGTTGGAAATTTGGGAGTGTTGAATTTGAGCCTTGCAAACTGACAATGTTAAGCATATGCAGGACAAAAAGTACTTATAATGGTAGGTGTTGATGGCCATGTTTGTGTTTTGTAGACAATGTAAGGAAGCATTGGGAGGAAGAGGGTTGAAGGAAGTGGAGCGTCTAGTCAGTGATGGTACACTTACAGAAGAGGATCTTAGGTATGATCTTATACATTAGCTTTATATGTGTAATGGTTTGATTGATAATGAAACATTTTAATTTTATAAAATAGTACAGCCCTCATGACTATGTGTATCCGTACTCAAAAAATTGTTAATATATGCGATTTTTATGTAAAACATCCAAGACTTAGTAGCCGGCAGTACGAGTATTGCCAGTCTTCATGTATGTTCTTATTGGCCAGCTTTATACTGTTTGTACACACAAGTCGATACCAGTTCTGGCATATAAAGATTTAAGATCAGTATTTGTATGGAGGATGTGTACTGAATATGTCACAATTGCATTCAAATAAAAGGACTTTATCAATTGTGAAAAAGACACCTTGGATTATACCCAGCTATGATGATATTACTTAATGATTGACCATTAATTCATATACATGTAAATAAGATTCCATACTTTATTTCAGAACAACCAAATATCAATCATTTAGGTGGGATGTGGTTTAAATATTAATGATAATGAATTTTATATTTCTATCATTTATCCTTAATATATAATATTATCATATCTTTTCAAGTGGTTGAAGGCATAACATAATTATGTGTCAGTAGCATGTTGTAAGTATGGTGTTTAGAAATCCTTGTAAAATTAACTTGTCTGTTTTCTTTTAATAATTATTTAATTTGAATTACAGAATTCATAAATTTTAGGTGGGTATTTCATCACAATATTGAATATTCTGAGACTGGGGCCTGCACAAAATAAAATAATTGCACTTTTTTGTTTGATTTTTCACTTGGTTTTGTCCATTTATTCTTAACCTGCGAGGGAATCTTAAATGACTTTCCCATCTTTCAATTTAGACAAAACCATTCATATTATTAAGGGAATGTTCTTAAAATGTGCACTGACTAAGGAGAAGGGCAGACCATGACAGGACAGAAAGGATTGGTCAGCTGTTTTTTGTCTGCACTGTTTGCATTGGTTGATTTAGTTGCTGCATGTAGACTAAGGATTATTAAGGAGATAAGATTTATAGTAAGTAATTGGCATAATGGTCTGCAGTTGGAAACTTCACTTTTAACTTTCTCTTGGTCTATAGTTGTTTTGTAAGGGGATTCAATACTATGAAGTAGAATTTAGTATAAACAGTTTTTCTATGACTTAGGTTCTGTGTGACTTAGATATTGTGTGAAATACGAATTTTGGAAAAGGTGTGGTAAATTTTACATTAAGGTAATTGTTTCAAAGTTCATGCTAAAATGTGCTTCCTACTAAGGTATGCTGATATGCTGAACACTTAAAGGCCCATTATGCCCCAGAAATGGTTTTATTTTTATTCCTAAAAAAGCGGGGAGGGTCCAAACGGCCAATCACCTGAAACATATTTTGCATCTGTTACTTTCTTGGAATAAGTTTAGATTTAGTGATTTAGTATTTTGTATGGAAGTCAAAATACTACTTTGTTTACACTTTGATACTTTTATGACAAATTATTTCACAGCAGGGTGACTTTCTTTTGGTTATGAGCATGGAACTTATTCTAAAACCATTTAAATTCATGTTTGCCCTTGTAAAAAAGGACAAATTTATTCGTTTCTTAGGCGTAATGTGCCTTTAAATTATAAACAAAGGCTTTAACTATGTTTATATTTGCTTAATGGTGTAGAGGACAAACTTTACTTTTAGATGAATGTTAGACGAATAGGAAATTTTCTTTCAATATTCTTGAATGGACATTTATGGAATTTTTTATAAACTTTTATGGAAGGCAAAACTTATTTGCTCAATTTAAGATGAGACAAAATTTTGAAAACTTTCTTCATTTGCAAGGAAATACAAAGTCTTTGATCAAAATTTTGATATGTAGAGTGAATTTAGGGGAATAAGACTTTTAGAATGATAGACACGCACAAGGGCCAATCTTCTATACAGTGATCTCTCCTTATCAGTACAAAGTACAATCTTCCAAGGGAAGTAATCACTGTGAGAAATTTGGAACAAGGGAATATGTTAAGAATGCATTTATTATCTTGCCAGTTCATTATTTTAGACTGTTATAAACAATATGGATAGGTCAATAAACTTGTCTTGATGATTTCCATGTTAAAATGGTTTAGATTTTTTTTACGGTTATTTTGGTTTTATATTTTTACAGCTTATAAGTGAAATTTTAATTCACTTAGTTTTCATTTGAATAATTTTGGTCAAGGACCTCAAAAGTTGTAAATCATTTGAGCTGCGTCACGACAAAACCAACATAATGGGTTTGCGACCAGCATGGATCCAGACCAGCCTGCGCATCCGCACAGTCTGATCAGGATCCATGCTGTTTGCTTACAAACCCTATAACAAGTAGAAAAACTGTTAGCGAACAGCATGGATCCTGATCAGACTGCGCGGATGCGCAGGCTGGTCTGGATCCATGCTGGTCGCAAACGCACTATGTTGGTTTTGTCGTGACGCGGCTTATTTATTTGTTGTAATTTTCAGCCTTACATTACTTCTGAAGTTGAAAAAGGTTATGATACATGTTTCCATCTACTGTGTAGTAAGGTTTTCATTTAATTTAGACACTTTTGAATAATTATTGACATGACTGATTTTGTGCAAAGTTATTTATTTTTTATGCTTTAATTATTAGGATTAGGATTTTAAAAGGCTTTTAATTGTTTTTCTTTTTTTTAAATTTTTTTTCAGCCCACAATTTGCATTGAGAAGGTCCATTGGTGAAGATAGTGCTGAAATCTGTCATTTAAACATAGATGACCTTGAACTTGGTTGAGCATTGCATCAGTTTCTAAATATAGAATATTTCCCCAGAATGCAAAGGGAAGGTGATGTGCAATATCCGTCCAGCATGTTTACTTGTGATAATCAAAGTTAACAATCAGCGAGACATTGTTGAGATATAAGATTTCTGTGTGCTGTGGTTTTGCTAGAGCTAAAAGGGACTCCACTGAGGTTTTTTTGACTTGATGGGACTGGAAATATTTTTCCAATATTTTTGTACCATTTGATTAATGACTTATATACAAATGTTCAGATCATTCCCTCTCCCAGTTACTTTTTCAGAATCATCAAAAATAATAAAATACTATGCAAAAAACAAATGAAAAGCTTATAAACTGCTATAGTTTTCACTCAAATCAAGCCAAGAATCGCACAAAAATTAATTTTCAATGTTTAATTCTGAGCATATTTATTTATCATCCTTTGCAGAATTTTCCATTAGTTTTAAGTCATATATTTGATTTATGTAAGAATGTTCAATTTTATGTTTTATGCTTTTTTACCTCGGTCGAGTTCCTTTAAAGTTGTAGAATTTTAAGATGTTCATGTACAGTTCTTTTTTAAGTTTTTATATGAAGAATAATTTATTGATAATAACACGTTTGTTAATTTTCCTTTGGTTAGAATAGTGAGACATCAAGTGTAACTCTTTCATATACATGTAGTTTAAACTAAATCAAATTTTCAGCCTCAGACAAACTCATTTTAGATAGTTTGTACATGTTTAGCTTGATTTATTTCTATGGTCTCTAGCATAACAATCAAACGGAAATTAATGGAATTTTGTATTATGAAATGATTAATAAGTATTATTGATATCTTTAACCTTTGCCATAACATATCACATATAAACCTTAGCAAAAACCTTTATCCAAACTTGGATAAAACACATGTCTTGAAATACAACCTTGACCCAGAGATGACTATGACCTTCAAAGTCAAATAAATTTCACAATAATTTTGTGACAGATTTGGGAAGCGGACATTTGTGTTAAATAATAAACACATTTTGTTCTTGCCCGTTTTTATTTTTAAAAGAATACTCATATTTTGTGATTTATTTTATGGCTCACTAGATTACAATCGTTACCATAATTTGAATACATTTGTTGTTAAATTTGTTTATATTCCTGCCAAATGTTTACAATGGAAATGATGTAAAATTTTTAATGATATAGTAATGTATTTTTGTAATTGATTGGTGCATTATACTTTGTTTTATCACACACCTATGCCGCTTTTGACTCTGTTATAACGGTATTGCACAGCTGTGCATATATTTTGACGGACCATCATTTGTGTTATACAAACTTAGCATAAAAACATGCTAAATGTTGGTGTTACAGTATATGCACATCAATGTAAAAGTGATTCTTTTCACTGTAAACAGTTCTGATTTTGGGTATGTGATAAATAGAATATTATTTTTGTGTAGATTCAATATTAAAGTTATTGATCTTGTTGAATAAAACAATATTATGCTCGCTGACTTTATTAAACTTGCTCTGGCGAGCATAATATTGTTTTATTCACCTTGTTCAATAAATTAAGTATTGAACCCACACACATTTGATATTCTCTATGTAATTACCTTATATTATTGTCTTAATGTTGTTAAAACCTTGTAACAGTAGTATTTGTTTTACATTAAAACATCCTTCATCTTTACTTTGAAGACCAGTGTCAAACTGGATAATTATATAGATAAAATTTGATTACTGCTAGATTGAAACTTTAGTTCAGGATCACAAAAATGTTAACATGGTTTGTGCATTCTAACAGTTGCAAACATCATAAATCTAAATAATTTTAAAACATCTTTATAATTTTGCATTTAGTATACAAAAGAAAGAATTGTAAATACACATACAAGCAATATATTAAAAACTTTTTTATTGTTTGAAATTTTTAAATACAAGCATTAAGCAAGCGTCATTAGGGCACTTTTCCTTTATTGATTGCTAGCCATTCATTGAAGAACCGTCCATTCTTATATCTGCTAATTACATGTATATTTATTATATTTTATTTTTGTAATGCTTCTTGTTTTTGTCTCTTTTATTTTGAAAAGTACTGTGATAATAATTCAAGTTTAATCATTTCTCATAAATAATCATACATGTAGTCATATAAATGGAAGAAATGGAAATGGTTTATAATGAATTTAGAAGGAAACTGAAGAGAACAGCATCCTGAGCTATCTAAAGTGCGCAGAGATGTTTGTTTCTAAACACAGAAGATTGGGAAACAAATTGTTTGCTTTACTCATTTTCATATTATAGAGAGCGGACTAGTAGATTAGCAGTGTGGAGGGGTTTCCTTATTGTTTATTTATTTAATCGAAAACAAGTTTCATTTTATACCTTAATTCCTTTGATTTGACAATTTTATGAAACGATTTATTTTTAAATAAAAAATATTTAAGGCTGCTCCAAACTGCAGTTAATTTTAAAAGTGGCAATTATTGCCAGTGATTGTACTCTTAGCAGAAAAAGAATATACTTATTTTGAGTAGAGTGTTTGTATGTAGATATTCTGCAGTAAAAACATTGTTAAATGAACAAATACAACTAAATCAAGCTAGTAAGAGGGTACTATTTTGTTAATATACTTTATTGTGTATGTAATGGTATTGTTTACTAAAAAGAATACTTAATTGTCTAGCATACATATATTTTTAACCAGGTTTTCCGAAGGAAAAAACTTGTTATTAGATTGAGGTATGTCGGCGTGCGGGCGGATGGGAATCAATTTCTTCTGTGCGCAACTCCTCCTACATTTCTCAACGGATTTTGACAAAATTATTTGACCTAATTATGGCCCTTTGTTTTTTTTCTTTATATAGAATATATAGTAAACAATTTTTACCATGCGCAACTTCTCCTACATTTCTCAACTGATTTTGACCAAACTTTCACAGAAGCTTTGTTATCAAGTGCCCTGGCGCACATTATCGAGGTTTTGTGATTGGATAATATTTGACCTAATTATGGCCCTTTGTTTTTTTTCCTTATACAGAATATATAGTGAAAAAATTCTTCTGTGCTGATCTCCTACATTTCTCAACGGATTTTATTCAAACTTTCACAGAAGCTTTGTCATCCAGTGCCCTGGCGCATATTGTCGGGGTTTTGTGATTGGAAATTTTCTTATCTAATTATGGCCCTTTGTTGTTTTTTTTCTTATACAGAATATATAGTGAACACTTTTTCTGAGACAATTCCTCCTACATTATTCATGTTTTACATTGCACATAGCTACATTGTTTGTTGCTTGTATTTGTATTTCAAATACAACATATTAATCTACAATGGTGATAATTGAAAACCTGGTTTCATGGCATTGCCATGTTTCTTGTATATTTTGTGTTGTATATTTTTAAATGTTTAAAATGGAAATCATTAAAAAGTTTTTATACGGAATTGTTAGCTTTTGTTTATTCAAGAAAATAATTAAACAAGTAGTTACACTGTTGGAAACACAACTGATTAGGGTTTTCCACCAGTACAGAACAAGGGTAACAAGTGCATAGGTGGGGCGTCCGTGGCCGCTTGGTTAAGGCTGTTGACTTCAAACCACTTGCCCTTCCCCGTTGTGGGTTCGAATCTTGACAGGGACTTTGGATTCTTTCATGTGAGGAAGCTATCCATCTAGCTTACGGAACGTCGATGGTTCTATTCAGGTGCCTGTTTGTGCCTGAAATAATGCACGGAAGGGCACCTGAGGTCTTCCTCCACCAGTGAAGCTGGAACGTCGCCAAATGACCTATACTGTGTCTGTGTGACGTAAACCCCCCCCCCACCCCCATCCCACCCCAAAAAAGTGCATATGTGCAGTCTGATAAAGCTCCTTTATTTTGATAGGCCCAATATTGATAATGTCCATTTAAATCTTCTATTTTGATATGCCCAAATATTAACAATGAACAATACCATTTAAATCTTCTATTTTGATATGCCCAATATTGATAATGAACAAGTCCATTTAAATCTTCTATTTTGATATGGCCAATATTGATAATGAACAAGTCCATTTAAATCTTCTATTTTGATATGGCCAATATTGATAATGAACAAGTCCATTTAAATCTTCTATTTTGATATGGCCAATATTGATAATGAACAAGTCCATTTAAATCTTCTATTTTGATATGGCCAATATTGATAATGTACAAGTTCCATTTAAATCTTCTATTTTGATATGGCCAAGATTGATAATGTCCATTTAAATCTTCTATTTTGATATGGCTAATATTGATAATTAACAAGTCCATTTAAATCTTCTATTTTGATATGCCCAAACATAAATAATGAACAAGTCCATTTAAATCTTCTATTTTGATATGGCCAATATTGATAATGAACAAGTCCATTTAAATCTTCTATTTTGATATGGCCAATATTGATAATGTCCATTTAAATCTTCTATTTTGATATGGCCAATATTGATAATTAACAAGTCCATTTAAATCTTCTATTTTGATATGCCCAAATATTAACAATGAACAATACCATTTAAATCTTCTATTTTGATATGCCCAATATTGATAATGAACAAGTCCATTTAAATCTTCTATTATGATATGGCCAATATTGATAATGTCCATTTAAATCTTCTATTTTGATATGGCCAATATTGATAATGAACAAGTCCATTTAAATCTTCTATTTTGATATGGCCAATATTGATAATGTACATTTAAATCTTCTATTTTGATATGGCCAATATTGATAATGAACAAGTCCATTTAAATCTTCTATTTTGATATGGCCAATATTGATAATGAACAATACCATTTAAATCTTCTATTCTGATATGCCCAATATTGATAATGAACAAGTCCATTTAAATCTTCTATTATGGTATGGCCAATATTGATAATGTCCATTTAAATCTTCTATTTTGATATGGCTAATATTGATAATTAACAAGTCCATTTAAATCTTCTATTTTGATATGACCAATATTGATAATGTCCATTTAAATCTTCTATTTTGATATGGCTAATATTGATAATTAACAAGTCCATTTAAATCTTCTATTTTGATATGCCCAAACATAAATAATGAACAAGTCCATTTAAATCTTCTATTTTGATATGACTAATATTAATAATGTCCATTTAAATCTTTTAGTTTGATATGGCCAATATTGATAATGAACAAGTCCATTCAAATCTTCTATTCTGTTATGCCCAATATTGATAATGAACAAGTCCATGTAAATTTTCTATTTTGATATGGTCGGTATTGATTATGAACAATACCATTTAAATCTTCTATTTTGATATGCCTAAATATTAATAATGAACAATACCATTTAAATCTTCTATTTTGATATGGCCAATATTGATAATGAACAAGTCCATTTAAATCTTCTATTTTGATATGCCCAATATTGATAATGAACAAGTCCATTTAAATCTTCTATTTTGATATGGCTAATATTGATAATTAACAAGTCCATTTAAATCTTCTATTTTGATATGGCCAATATTGATAATGAACAAGACCATTTAAATCTTCTATTTTGATATGGCCAATATTGATAATGTACAAGTTCCATTTAAATCTTCTATTTATATTATACAATTATTGACTAGTGAGCCATTGAATATGATGTGATATTCACCGGCAGATGACATATTGACCGAGGCGATAGCCGAGGTCAATATGACTTTCTGCCGGTGAATATCACATCATATTCAATGGTTCACTAGTCAATAATTGTTTTATTATATGAAAAGGCTAAGAAATTAAAAAAAAAATCACAAAAGTACAACCTTATAATTATACATGTACAAATTTTGCCTCGTTGAAGCGCGGTTAACAAGACGCACGTGTAAGGCGTGCAACGACTACGCGAATGCTGCGCATACAGAAATAATTCAAGTTTATACTCATTATTGCGGTGTAACCTTTAAGTATAATAGTAAAGTATTGATATTTTAATCGAGAAATATGCCATAAAGAACAAAAAGCAACAATTTATTTTTAATTAACACGCGTAATTAACAGTCTACGGTGTATGATCTGCGAATATGAGTCTCAATCTATTTTTAGACTGGGAAAATCCAATTCAGCCAGTGAATATGATACTACACCCAGTAAATATGATTTTATAAAAAGTTCTGTTGACTACTGTTTGGACCAATGAGATTGCAGCTATATTTAGATCATATAATAAATGGCCAATATTGATACTGTCCATTTAAATCTTCTATTTTGATATGACTAATATTGATAATGTCCATTTAAATCTTCTATTTTGATATGCCCAATATTGATAATGAACAAGTCTATTTAAATCTTCTATTTTGATATGGCCAATATTGATAATGATCAAGTCCATTTAAATCTTCTATTTTGATATGGCCAATATTGATAATGTCCATTTAAATCTTCTATTTTGATATGCCCAATATTGATAATGAACAAGTCCATTTAAATCTTCTATTTTGATATGACTAATATTGATAATGTCCATTTAAATCTTCTATTTTGATATGCCCAATATTGATAATGAACAAGTCTATTTTAATCTTCTATTTTGATATGCCCAATATTGATAATGAACAAGTCCATTTAAATCTTCTATTTTGATATGACTAATATTGATAATGTCCATTTAAATCTTCTATTTTGATATGCCCAATATTGATAATGAGCAAGTCCATTTAAATCTTCTATTTTGATATGCCCAATATTGATAATGATCAAGTCCATTTAAATCTTCTATTTTGATATGGCCAATATTGATCATGAACAAGTCCATTTTAATCTTCTATTTTGATATGGCTAATATTGATAATTAACAAGTCCATTTAAATCTTCTATTTTGATATGGTCAATATTGATCATGTCGATTTAAATTTTCTATTTTGATATGGCCAATATTGATAATGAACAAGTCCATTTAAAGCTTCTATTTTGATATGTCCAATATTGATAATGAACAAGTCCATTTAAATCTTCTATTTTGATATGTCCAATATTGAAAATGAACAAGTCCATTTAAATCTTCTATTTTGATATGGCCAATATTGATAATGTACAAGTTCCATTTAAATCTTCTATTTTGATATGGCCAAGATTGATAATGTCCATTTAAATCTTCTATTTTGATATGGCTAATATTGATAATTAACAAGTCCATTTAAATCTTCTATTTTGATATGCCCAAACATAAATAATGAACAAGTCCATTTAAATCTTCTATTTTGATATGGCCAATATTGATAATGAACAATACCATTTAAATCTTCTATTTTGATATGATCGATATTGATAATGAACAAGTCCATTTAAATCTTCTATTATGATATGGCGAATATTGATAATTTCCATTTAAATCTTCTATTTTGATATGGCTAATATTGATAATTAACAAGTCCATTTAAATCTTCTATTTTGATATGGTCAATATTGATCATGTCGATTTAAATTTTCTATTTTGATATGGCCAATATTGATAATGAACAAGTCCATTTAAAAGCTTCTATTTTGATATGTCCAATATTGATAATGAACAAGTCCATTTAAATCTTCTATTTTGATATGTCCAATATTGAAAATGAACAAGTCCATTTAAATCTTCTATTTTGATATGGCCAATATTGATAATGTACAAGTTTCCATTTAAATCTTCTATTTTGATATGGCCAAGATTGATAATGTCCATTTAAATCTTCTATTTTGATATGGCTAATATTGATAATTAATTAGTCCATTTAAATCTTCTATTTTGATATGCCCAAACATAAAATAATGAACAAGTCCATTTAAATCTTCTATTTTGATATGGCCAATATTGATAATGAACAATACCATTTAAATCTTCTATTTTGATATGATCGATATTGATAATGAACAAGTCCATTTAAATCTTCTATTATGATATGGCCAATATTGATAATTTCCATTTAAATCTTCTATTTTGATATGGCCAATATTGATAATGTACAAGTTCCATTTAAATCTTCTATTTTGATATGACTAATATTGATAATGTACATTTAAATCTTCTATTTTGATATGGCCAATATTGATAATGAACAAGTCCATTTAAATCTTCTATTTTGATATGGCCAATATTGATAATGAACAATACCATTTAAATCTTCTATTCTGATATGCCCAATATTGATAATGAACAAGTTCATTTAAATCTTCTATTATGGTATGGCCAATATTGATAATGTCCATTTAAATTTTCTATTTTGATATGGCTAATATTGATAATTAACAAGTCTATTTAAATCTTCTATTTTGATATGACCAATATTGATAATGTCCATTTAAATCTTCTATTTTGATATGGCTAATATTGATAATTAACATGTTCATTTAAATCTTCTATTTTGATATGCCCAAACATAAATAATGAACAAGTCCATTTAAATCTTCTATTTTGATATGGCCAATATTTAAAATGTACAAGTTCCATTTAAATCTCTAATTAAATATTATACCAATTATTGACGGAGTGAGCCATTTGAATAGATTGATATTCACCGGCAGATGGACCATATTGACCGAGGCGATTAGCCCGAGGTGTCCAATGTACTTGTCTGCCGGTGAATATCACATCATATTCAATGGTCTCACTAGTCAATAATTGTTTATTATATGAAAAGGCTAAGAAATTAAAAAAAAAAATCACAAAAGTACAACCTTATAATTATACATGTACACATTTTGCCTCGTTGAAGTGCGTGTTAACAAGACGCACGTGTAAGGCGTGCAACGCACTACGCGAATGCTGCGCATTACAGAAATAATTTCAAGTTTCTCATTATTGGCGGTGTAACCTTTAAGTTATATAATATGAGTATTGATATTTTAATCGAGAAATATGCCATAAAGAACAAAAAAGCAACAATTTATTTTTAATTAACATGCGGGTAATTTAACAGTCTACGGTGTATGATCTTAATATGACAATCAGCTATTTTGAATATGATACTACCAATTTGATAATGAACAATCCATTAAATCCTTCTATTCTGATATGCCCAATATTGATAATGAACAAGTTCATTTAAATCTTCTATTATGGTATGGCCAATATTGATAATGTCCATTTAAATTTTCTATTTTGATATGGCTAATATTGATAATTAACAAGTCTATTTAAATCTTCTATTTTGATATGACCAATATTGATAATGTCCATTTAAATCTTCTATTTTGATATGGCTAATATTGATAATTAACATGTCCATTTAAATCTTCTATTTTGAATATGGCCAATATTATAATGAACAATACCATTTAAATCTTCTATTCTGATATGCCCAATATTGATAATGAACAAGTTCATTTAAATCTTCTATTATGGTATGGCCAATATTGATAATGTCCATTTAAATTTTTCTTATTTGATAATGGCTAATATTGATAATTAACAAGTCTATTTAAATCTTCTATTTTGATATGACCAAAATTGATAATGTCCATTTAAATCTTCTATTTGATATGGCCAATATTGATAATTAACATGTCCATTTAAATCTTCTATTTTGATATGGCCAAACATAAATAATGAACAAGTCCATTTAAATCTTCTATTTTGATATGACTAATATTAATAATGTCCATTTAAATCTTTTATTTTGATATGGCCAATATTGATAATGAACAAGTCCATTCAAATTTTCTATCTGATTGCAATATTATAATGACACAGTCCATTTAAATCTTCTATTTTTTTGATATGGTCAGTATATTATGAACAAGTCCATTTCAAATTTTCTATTCTGATATGCCAATATTGATAATGAACAAGTCCATTTAAATCTTCTATTTTGATATGTCAAATATTGATTATGAAAAATACCATTTAAATCTTCTATGCCAATATTGATATGCATTAAAATTTTGAATATTGATAATGAACAAGTCCATTGAAATCTCTATCTATTGATATGCATAATATTGATACATGAACAAGTCCATTTAAATCTTCTATTATAATATGGCTAATATTGATAATTAACAAGTCTTTAAATCTTCTATTTTGATATGGCCAATATTGATAATGTCAACAAGACCATTTAAATCTTCTTTTTTGATATGGCCAATATTGATAATATACAAGTTCCATTTAAATATTCTATTTTGATATGGCCAATATTGATAATGAACAAGTTCCATTTAAATCTTCTATTTTGATATGGCCAATATTGATAATGTACAAGTTCCATTTAAATCTTCTATTTTGATATGGCCAATATTGATAATGTACAAGTCAATTTAAATCTTCTATTTTGATATGCCCAAACATAAATAATGAACAAGTCCATTTAAATCTTCTATTATGATATCGCTAATATTGATAATTAACAAGTCCATTTAAATCTTCTATTTTGATATGGCCAATATTGATAATGAACAAGAACCATTTAAATCTTCTATTTTGATATGGCCAATATTGATAATGTACAAGTTCCATTTAAATCTTCTATTTATATTATACAATTATTGACTAGTGAGCCATTGAATATGATGTGATATTCACCGGCAGATGAACATATTGACCGAGGCGATAGCCGAGGTCAATATGACTTTCTGCCGGTGAATATCACATCATATTCAATGGTTTCACTAGTCAATAATTGTTTTTATTATATGAATAGGCTAAGAAATTAAAAAAAAATCACAAAAGTACAACCTTATAATTATACATGTACAAATTTTGCCTCGTTGAAGAGCGGGAAACAAGACGCACGTGTAAGGCGTGCAACGAACTACGCGAATGCTGCGCATACAGAAATAATTCAAGTTTATACTCATTATTGCGGTGTTACCTTTAAGTATAATAGTAAAGTATTGATATTTTAATCGAGAAATATGCCATAAAGAACAAAAAGCAACAATTTATTTTTAATTAACACGCGTAATTAACAGTCTACGGTGTATGATCAGCGAATATGAGTCTCAATCTATTTTTAGACTGGTAAAATCCAATTCAGCCAGTGAATATGATACTACACCCAGTAAATATGATTTTAATAAAAAGTTCTGTTGACTACTGTTTGGACCAATGAGATTGCAGCTATATTTAGATCATATAATAAATGGCCAATATTGATAATGTCCATTTAAATCTTCTATTTTGATATGACTAGTATTGATAATGTCCATTTAAATCTTTTATTTTTGATATGCCCAATATTGGTAATGATCAAGTCCATTTAAATCTTCTATTTTGATATGCCCAATATTGATCATGAACAAGTCCATTTTAATCTTCTATTATGATATGGCCAATATTGATAATGTCCATTTAAATCTTCTATTTTGATATGGCTAATATTGATAATTAACAAGTCCATTTAAATCTTCTATTTTGATATGGCCAATATTGATCATGTCGATTTAAATTTTCTATTTTGATCTGGCCAATTTTAATAATGTACAAGTTCCATTTACTACTATTGATAATGTCCATTTAAATCTTCTATTTTGATATGGCCAATATTGATAATGAACAATACCATTTAAATCTTCTATTATGATATGGCCAATATTGATAATGTCTATTTAAATCTTCTTTTTGATATGGCCAATATTGATAATGTACAAGTTCCATTTAAATCTTCTATTTTGATATGACTTATATTGATAATGTCCATTTAAATCTTCTATTTTGATATGGCCAATATTGATAATGAACAAGTCCATTTAAATCTTCTATTTTGATATGGCCAATATTGATAATGAACAATACCATTTAAATCTTCTATTTTGATATGTCCAATATTGATAATGAAACAAGTCCATTTAAATCTTCTATTTTGATATGGCTAATATTGATAATGAACAAGACCATTTAAATCTTTTATTTTGATATGGCCAATATTGATAATGTACAAGTTCCATTTAAATCTTCTATTTTTGATATGGCCAAGATTGATAATGTCCATTTAAATCTTCTTATTTTGAAAGGCTAATATTGATAATTAACAAGTCAATTTAAATCTTCTATTTTGATATGCCCAAACATAAATAATGAACAAGTCCATTTAAATCTTCTATTTTGATATGGCCAATATTGATAATGAACAATACCATTTAAATCTTCTATTTTGATATGCCCAATATTGATAATGAACAAGTCCATTTAAATCTTCTATTATGATATAGCCAATATTGATAATGTCCATTTAAATCTTCTTTTTTGATATGGCCAATATTGATAATGTACAAGTTCCATTTAAATCTTCTATTTTGATATGACTTATATTGATAATGTCCATTTAAATCTTCTATTTTGATATGGCCAATATTGATAATGAACAAGTCCATTTAAATCTTATATTTTGATATGGCAAAAAATTGATAATGAACAATACCATTTAAATCTTCTATTTTATTATGCCCAATATTGATAATGAACAAGTCCATTTAAATCTTCTATTATGATATGGCCAATATTGATAATGTCCATTTAAATCTTTTATTTTGATATGCCCAAATATTAATAATGAACAAGTCCATTTAAATCTTCTATTTTGATATGACCAATATTGATAATGTCCATTTAAATCTTCTTTTTTGATATGGCTAATATTGATAATTAACAAGACCATTTAAATCTTCTCTTTTGATATGCCCAAACATAAATAATGAACAAGTCCATTTAAATCTTCTATTTTGATATGACTAATATTAATAATGTCCATTTAAATCTTTTATTTTGATATGGCCAATATTGATAATGTCGATTTAAATTTTCTAATTTTGATATGGCCAATATTGATAATGTCAACAAGTCCATTTAAATCTTCTATTTTGATATGGCCAATATTGATAATGTCGATTTAAATTTTCTAATTTTGATATGGCCAATATTGATAATGAACAAGTTCCATTTAAATCTTCTATTTTGATATGGCCAATATTGATAATGTACAAGTTCCATTTAAATCTTCTATTTTGATATGGCCAATATTAATAATGAACAAGTTCCATTTAAATCTTCTATTTTGATATGGCCAATATTGATAATGTACAAGTTGCATTTAAATCTTCTATTTTGATATGGCCAATATTAATAATGAACAAGTTCCATTTAAATCTTCTATTTTGATATGGCCAATATTGATAATGTACAAGTTCCATTTAAATCTTCTATTTTGATATGCCCAATATTGATAATGTCAACAAGACCATTTAAATCTTCTATTTCGATATGGCCAATATTGATAATGTACAAGTTCCATTTAAATCTTCTATTTTGATATGGCCAATATTGATAATGTCGATTTAAATTTTCTAATTTTGATATGGCCAATATTGATAATGTCAACAAGACCATTTAAATCTTCTATTTTGATATGGCCAATATTGATAATGTAATAGTTCCATTTAAATCTTCTATTTTGATATGGCCAATATTAATAATGAACAAGTTCCATTTAAATCTTCTATTTTGATATGGCCAATATTGATAATGTACAAGTTCCATTTAAATCTTCTATTTTGATATGCCCAATATTGATAATGTCAACAAGACCATTTAAATCTTCTATTTTGATATGGCCAATATTGATAATGAACAAGTCCATTTAAATCTTCTATTTTGATATGGCCAATATTGATAATGAACAATACCATTTAAATCTTCTATTTTGATATGCCCAATATTGATAATGAACAAGTCCATTTAAATCTTCTATTTTGATATGGCTAATATTGATAATGAACAAGACCATTTAAATCTTCTATTTTGATATGGCCAATATTGATAATGTACAAGTTCCATTTAAATCTTCTATTTTGATATGGCCAATATTGATAATGTCGATTTAAATTTTCTAATTTTGATATGGCCAATATTGATAATGTCAACAAGACCATTTAAATCTTCTATTTTGATATGGCCAATATTGAGAATGTAATAGTTCCATTTAAATCTTCTGTTTTGATATGGCCAATATTAATAATGAACAAGTTCCATTTAAATCTTCTATTTTGATATGGCCAATATTGATAATGTACAAGTTCCATTTAAATCTTCTATTTTGATATGCCCAATATTGATAATGTCAACAAGACCATTTAAATCTTCTATTTTGATATGGCCAATATTGATAATGTACAAGTTCCATTTAAATCTTCTATTTTGATATGGCCAAGATTGATAATGTCCATTTAAATCTTCTATTTTGATATGGCTAATATTGATAATGAACAAGTCCATTTAAATCTTCTATTTTGATATGACCAATATTGATAATGTCCATTTAAATTTTCTATTTTGATATGGCCAATATTGATAATGAACAAGTCCATTAAAAAATATTACAGCTTTAGGGTTAAAGCATATTGTGTAACCTTTGATATTGCTAAAAATGCAATTAAAATACTTTTCAAACACTTTTGCCTATTTTGGGGACTTTCCCTAAAAAAATTTTTATTTAAAATTTTGAAGTGACGTCATTTTCGGGTTTTATAAAAAGTGTTTAAAATCCCCGATAAAAAGTTAGCGTTAAAACCCTAAGTTGGGGCAATGAAAAATGACTTTTTTTTTTTACTTTAAAAGGTCCCTTTTTTTTGGGTATGTTTATAAAAAAAATAAAAATATTAAATTTTTTGAAAGTTTTATTACTGAATTTATTGAACTGGTTGAATGCTCGCCAGAGGCTCGCATAATATAATTTTTTATTTTATGCTTTCCAGTGTTTTATTGTAATATATCAGATGATTATATTCTGATAAACCACTAGTGAAATTTATAAAATATAATTTTCACTGTAGCCGAACTATATCTGAATGCGGATGAAAAGAAAATCATAACTAAATGGAATAACAGGCAGAAATAAATGCCGTACGTCATACGTTAATTTTGCTTCTTTAGGAAAAGAAAGTCGATGTCACCATACATCATGTTAAAAATGTAACAAAAGTAGAGAAATTGAACAGAACTATATTTCAAAATTGATGATGTGACGTCATGACGTCACAAAGGAGAATGCGCGACGTTACGCGCCAAAATCAGTAAAAAATACTTAAAATCACTTAAAAAGTATGAAATAAAAAGAAAATTTATTTGTTTTACATATGATATAAGATTGAAATATATTTCATTCGTGAACACCAGCTATTACATTTTCACTCGTGGCTACGCCACTTGTGAAAATATTGCATCTGGTGTTCACTCAGTGAAATTATATTTCAATCTTACATGCTAAACAAACAAATATCCTCTATATTCAACTTGTGCAATAAATTCAGTATTGAACTTACATTCACTAAATATCCTCTATTTATAATAAAGACATTTATAAAAGTCATATTAATTTTCACTAACTTTAAACTCCAAATTCCAGAATGCCTCTGAAAATTTCATTAGTTAACTTTTTATTCATTTTAATGTATTTTGATTATTCATAAAGCATTCCATGCCTTGGTATTAAATCTTGCATGGTCATTACCAGACTGTTCGATGATGGAATTGAATGGAAGTATATTGAAGAACTAAACTCTCTGGCATACATTTATGACCAGTAGAATGCAGCCTGTGCTTAACAATTGGTAATTATCTTTTGCAAACTTTTAAAGTTATTGCCCCTTGCTATTTTTCATACCTTATTAAGTTATTGTGCCTTGGCATAATTCAAAAGTTTAGCAGGTATTTACTGGAAACTTTATGAATACAGGCAAAGTACAATGTATTAGAACTGTAACTCTCTTTTGCATAATGTATTTATGTGCAAATTTTTTCATACATCGTGTTCATAATTTCAACTCATAAAGTATTGGTGATATCAATTTGAAATTTCACAGCTGTATTTATGAGAAGCATGCTGGTTTACAACCATAACTCTCTTATATTATGATTTCTGGAGTTATTGCCTTGTGTATTTTTTCTTGGATCAAAACTGAAGAAATATTAAAGATATAAACATGAAACTTATACATTGAAACATCTCATTAAGGAAAGTCACAGTAGAATCAGCAGCAGACGGCCGGTTAAGAGATAAAAAAATCAACTCAGAATACAGAGAATTCTGCTTGTATTATCAGAAGTACGAGGTTTTAACACTATATAAAATAGTGAAAACAAATAGAATAGTCCATGTATTTCCTATTAACTATATAAATACAGAATAGACAGGTTATCATCATACATTTTATAAATGTAAATAATATCCAAAATGAGATTCATGACAAGGGGGGTCTACAATTCATCTTAGATAAAAAGATTTGCATCGATATATCATGCAACTAAAAACAAAAGCCTTTATGGAACTGGCTAAATGTGAAAATCCTAGTAATAGAATGCAAGTACATGTACTTTTTATTATACTGATATGGTATTTATGATAAACTGGTAAATACAGGTGAAAACTTTTATTTTGTTACCTTAGTTTTTACACTTTATGAGACAAAATACATTTGTATCAACATTTATTTTACTCTCTCCAAATGAAACTTGGATCAAACAGCGAAGTATTTGAAGTTTAATGTTTAAAAATCAAAGTTTTCATATTACAGTGGTCACGATGTTGATGGTAGATTATTACAGGCATATTCATGGTGTTCCCTTTACTAAATGCAATTATTTTTTTTTCAAAATTAAACAGTTTGTTTATTGATTATAACAGATGAATTTAGAATCGTGTATCATTTATTTCAGGTGAATTGATAAGCATAGTGAGTAAGCCTAATTCTGTCACCTTTCATTGATTAAACAAGTCATATGGTCAAGAAAAAGACAAACCAACTTGTGCTTTACCACAATGTAACAATCATTTTTTTGTTAAAAACATTGAAGTCGCAAATCTTGTAAAATTTACAAAACTATTTAAAGTGGCCTACACCTTTTATTTTTTGTTGATAAAACAATTCTGTGATGTTTCAAACTAAGTATTACAGTAGGAAAAGTGCATTATATCACTGTTAAGCTTCATCAAAACAGCACTGCCGAGAGCTTTTTATAGCATGCAGTGATGTTTGTTTCTAAAATTAGAAAATTTGGAAAAAAAATTCCACTCTACTTATTTACATAAAGAGAGTGGACCAGTAGATAAGAGGTATGGTGGAGTTTTCTTATTGTTTCTGTATTTTATTGGCAACAAATTTCATTTATCACATAAACCGCGGCGCAGGAGTGTAATAAAGCCATTTATTACATGCTTTTCGGTGGTTTATAGAAATATATCAGTGACATAAAACTGGTAATTTCACTGTTTGAAACAGTGAAATTACCACTTTGATAATTTCACTGTTTTGAATTTAAGCCCCTTACGTTGTTTCAGTGAAATACCAGCGTGCACAGTACTGGGTTACAACTTAATGACGTGACGTCGTAAATGACGTCACGTTGTATTATTATTTGGCGCGCTTTTCGTTCAGTATTAGGTTTAATGTCTTCTTAAAACGTTTCTTTGCATGTAATAAAAAGAAAATTTGTTTAGTTTAGTGTAAGATCGAAATATATTTCACCTTGTGAACACCAAAAGTTCATATTTCACTCGTGGCTGCGCCACTCGTGAAATATACCTTTTGGTGCTCACTCGGTGAAATATATTCCAATCTTACACTGAACTAAACAAATATCCTCTATTTAATAAAAACGATATTACACTAGACGATATTACACTATAGTGTAATAACACTTTGACGTCACGTCATTTGCATTATAAACATAGCGTTAAAGCGCGCTAATGTTAGCGTTACTCTATAGGCGTGTAAAAGAAAAATGACTCTTGTTAACAGTTTACCGTTCTTATTTTATATATGTGATAAATAGAATATTAAATTCGTGTAGATTCAATACTAAATTTATTGAACTCGTTGAATAAAACAATATAATGCTCGCCAGAGGCTCGCATAATATGATTTTATTCAACGCGTTCAATAAATATAGTATTAAACCTACACTCATTCAATATCCTCTATTTACCCCTTAATTTTATTGAATCGACAATTATATGAACCAGTTTTATCTAAAAATAACATATTTAACCTTAGAAAAGCTGAAGGCCACATTAAGAATATTTATTTCAATCACAAAAAAAATTGACAACACACACATACACAAGTATACAATCTTTAAGCTTTAAATGTACATTGGAAATAGTAAGTATAATGTACAGATAATATAAAACTGTGTAGAATTCTTAGCGTAAACACTAAGACTGACCATGTTGAAGGATAACAGGAAATAAAAATAAATTACAATCAATCGTTTCTCTTAAACAAACTGGTTACCAGTTAGAAAATATGTAAAAGATATATATAACAATGTATCTAGTAATACTAAAACATGCTGCATAAGATCAGCATCAGTGCTGAAAGGAACAAGTACAATGTCCGGTTAAATTCTGGGACAGCAGCACCTGAAAATATATTAAGAATGAAAGGTATTTATATATCACTCAAAGGGTTTCATGCATTCATGATTGATACATACCTTTTATAAATATATGGAAAAAAGAGGAAAATGAAGAAAGACAACACATCAATACTGGTACGGGTTGAGGTTATAAATTCTTTACTGGTTCAAATCCTACTAAACCTTCATCAGGATAAATATGTATATATATTTTTTACTTTTTAAAGAACTAGCAGACCTATACATGATATAAAGTTTAAGATAATTCCAGCAGTCTACCAAAAAATGAGTATTGCCAATGAGTTTACACTTTATTTAACAGAGGTCTATAAAAGGCCTCTTCCAAATCGAAATATTCTTTATAATCATGCCGTTTTCCAAAAAAATCTTAAATTACATCAGCTTTTTTACTTCCCAAAATTGCAATTTAAGGGATATTTTTTTCCAAACTGATAATTAAGTGAGTTTAGTTAGAAAAACCACTGACTGCCACTTGAGCAGGTACAATTACTGAAGGAGGAACTGTTGCATCTTAAGATTTAGTGGTAGACTAGATTTTCTGGTTTTCCAAGACCTTTTGTCAAAACAAACAGCTGCCGTCAATACTTTAAATGTTGTTTAAGCCATATAAATGCTTTATATTATAAACCTTCTTCCAAATATGTTATTGTAAAGTGCATTACACACTACTCAGGACATCTTGACCATTATATGAACATCACAAACTATTAACTAACTATTCAATGATTGTAAGATAACTGATCAGTCCCTATACATGTGTATTAGTAGATCCTTACAGTAATGTCCTTTTTCTTACAAAGCCTTTTCATGTTCAAGCCAAAAAAAGTCTACAAAATGTTTTATACAGTAATACTAAATTAATTTTATAAATTCCTCTTTACAATTTTATGAACTTGTTGTAACAGGTTGCATCATGGAGTCATTTGGAATTCAATAAGACAAGTGTTTTTATGTCAAATATCTAAGCTCTAGCCCTTGTGTTTTTTTAAGAAACAGATTTTTTTTTTTTTTTTCTGGCAACCAGAGTTCTGCAGGGAATAAATTTGTTCTATCTTTGAAATAACAACTCTGAAAGAGGATCACCAAAACATCATTTCTAGAAAGTTTTGATATTATTGACCATTTTGGTCAAAGAAGTATGGATGGACGAACCCCAGAGAGAGAGTGAACACAATAGGTGTGTTGTGGTGAGCTAAAAATCAAGAAACATTGGAGAACCCAGGCCTTTTTTCCTCTAGGTCCGAATATGGGCCCCATTCCTCATCCAAATTATGGATTTTTTTCCCAATCCAAAAAAATATTCCCAATCTAGAAGCAATTTGAAAGAAAAAGTACCGCATTTTCAATTTTGGTGTTGCAAAATAGCGTTACGGAATATATTCATGTTTTGTGAATAAAAACAGGATTTTTAATTGATATCAGTTTTACATTTGTACACATTTTAGCCTGTCCTTACATTTTTGATATGACAGAAAAAGCTGAACAGTTAAAGTAAGATTTATTAAGATTTATTTAAACAATTGTAACACATTGAATGCTAGCATATTTTCCCAAATTGGCAAATTTCACAATAAACTTTTTTCCAAAATATGGAAAATTTTACGAAACAAATTTCTCAATTTTGCCATGTGGCATTTTCCCAAAATAGAGGAAAAAGGTCCTGAAACCTGAGATACAGACAGCGTGTTTATACTCACAACAAACGTGGATTTCCAATTTTTGAGCAAATTATGCTTAGATTCAAACTCATAATTTCAAAGGACCATACTTTGCCAAAACTAGAACTCCGCGAGTCGGATGTGTCGCCTTGTGGACAGTATAGTTGTAATGTAAGCATTTTCTTCTTAAATGTAGGTTATTTATAAACACTGCTAAAGGGCAATAACTAAAAAATAAGAAGTGCAGAGTACCAGTTCTTGTGCACTGCACTTCTTAATGAGATCTATCATCCTATGAAGATAATCAAGTCCATAGCTTTTATAGTAAGAGAAATGACCCTGACAAAATTAGGGTATGAAAATTAACAAAGGGCAATAACTCAAAACCATGGAGTACTGTTTTTTGTGCACTGCACTTCATCTCAATGAGACCTATCATCCTATGAAGTTTCATATACAAAGCTCTTATAGTTTAGGAGAAATGGCCCGGACAAAAATAAAAACAAGACGGCCATGATGGCCCTGAGGTCGCTCACCTGTATAGAGGCCCCCGGAGCGGGCCAGTTTAAACCCCAGGGCTTTTATTTGAACAAACATGGAAGACACCCATTAGAAGATGTTTCACAATGTGAAGTTTTTACTAAACACATATAATGAAAAACAATGATCTACTCCCCCCCCCGTCAGGGCCAATTTTAATCCAGGGGCTTTTATTTTAACAAACTTGGTATTGGTAAACACCAATAAGAAGATGTTTCATGCTAAACATCTGAGCTCTAGCTCATTGGGTTTTTTAAAAGAAAGATTTTTTAAGTTTTTACTATACACATATAGTTAAAAACAATGACACCCCTGGGGCGGGGCCAGTTTTGACCCCAGGGCTTTTATTTGAACAAACTTTGTAGACACTCACTAGAAGATGTTTCCTGCTTATTATCAAAACTCTAGCTATTTGGGTTTTTTCAAAGAAGATTTTTAAGTTTTTGCTATAATACACATATAAGGAAAATCAATGACACCCGGGGCGGGGCCAGTTTTGACCCCAGGGCTTTTATTTGAACAAACTTTGTAGACACTCACTAGAAGATGTTTCATGCTTAATATCTAAACTCCAGCTATTTGGGTTTTTTCAAAAAAAGATTTTTAAAGTTTTTGCTATACACATATAAGGATAATCAATGACCCCCGGGGCGGGGCCAATTTTCACCCCAGGGCTTTTATTTGAACAAACTTGGTAGACACCCATTAGAACATGTTTCATGCTAAATATCTTAGCTCTAGCTCTTTGAGTTCTTTAAAAGAAGATTTTTTCAGTTTTTACTATATGCATATAGGGAAAATCAAAGACCCCCTGGGGCGGGGCCAATTTTGACCCCAGGGCTTTTATTTGAACAAACTTGGTAGACACGCACTAGAAGATGTTTCATGCTTAATATCTAAACTCTAGCTATTTGGGTTTTTTCAAAGAAGATTTTTAAGTTTTTACTATTGGTTGCCATGGCAACCAGAGGTTTTAATGGAATTTAAATTTTTGAACAACTTTGAAAGGGGTCCACCTAAGGATCATTTCTGTAAAGTTTGGTTGCAATTGGCCATGTGGTTTAGGAGGAGATGTTGTTTTAAAAGTTTGACGCCATTTTTTGAAGGACGCACGACGGACGCAGAGTGATGACAAAAGCTCACCCTTGAGCACTTTGTGCTCAGGTGAGCTAATCAGAAAATTAACAAAGGACAATAACTCAAAAAAATAAGAAAAACAGAGTGCCAGTTCTTGTGCACTGCACTTCTTCTTAATGAGATCTATCAACCTATGAAGTTTTAAGCCCATAACTTTTATAAATCATTAGAAATGGCCTGGACAAAAATAAAGTATGAAAATCAACAAACAGCAATAATTAAAAAATAAGAACTGCAGAGTACCGGTTCTTGTGCAGTGCACTTCTTCTTAACCTATGAAGTTTCAAGTCCATAGCTTTTATAGTGGAAGAGAAATGACCCGGACAAAATTTAAGTATGAAAATTTACAAATGGCAATAAATCAAAAATTAAGAAGTACCGGTCCTTGTGCACTGCACTTAGGGTTATTGAAAGAAGCATGCATACCAAGTTTGAAGTCAATCCGACTTATAGTGACTGAGTTATGCTCCGGACAAAATTTAGGGGACGCCGCCGACACCGCCAACAAAAGTAAGCCCTATATCACAGTCGCCTTTTCACTCTCACATTATCTAGTCTTGGAAAATAAATTAATGAGATCATGAAACAGCATAAAAACAAACCTCCAACAAAGCAACCATCATTGTAGGCAGTACGGCCCTTTACACACTCACAAACTCCATCAGTTGTATCACATGTTGAATGACTAACTGTACAATGTCCATCTTCTTTGCATACTGTTCCGAGGGTTCCTGAAAATAGTTAACAAGAGCACCGCTAGGCGGAGCATTATATGCCCGAAAGTGTATTTTTTAATAAGGATGAAGCATTTGTAAGAAATGGGAATAAGCTGTTCATCCTATAAAATTTTACAGCTGTAGGTTGATTAATACTTAAGTTATAAATAATGACCTTAACCTTTGACCTTGTGACCCGAAAATCAATAGGGGTCTTCTACCCAATATGGACAATTATCCTATGAAGTTTGAACATTGTGGGCCAAAAGGAACTTAAGTTATGCTTTGGAAACCAAATTGCTAACGGACGGACGGATGACCTTTTGACCCCAAAATCAATAGGTTTTTTTTATGAAGTTTGAACATTGTGGGCAAAATGGAACGTAAGTTATGCTCCGGAAACCAAATTGCTAATGGACGGACCTGTTTTCAGTTTTAAGGTAAAAGTGACCTTGACCTTTGACCTTTTGACCCCAAAATCAATATGGGTCAACTACCCAATATGGACAATCATTCTATGAAGTTTGAACATTCTGGGCCAAATGGAACTTAAGTTATGCTCCGGAAACCAAATTGCTAACGGACGGACGGACAGACAGACGGACGCCAGGGGGTATATAAAAATGATAAAATTTAATATATGAATACATATATACAATCATAACAGTGACTAAATTACACAAATGATTATAAAAGATTTCAACTATGTTTGAATGAAAACCATGACTAATGATTATTCTAGCAATATTTTACTGTTGATTTTCACTTGTATTATTGGACAAGAGGCTTCATTTTTAGCTCAACTATTCGATAAGAATAAGTAGAGCTATTGTAGTCACCCAAACCACATATGTTAAAGTTTTTGTAATACCTCAAATATTTTCAAAGTCCATTGACAGCGATTTTTTTCTCTGAAAAGTGAATGGGTCTGGTACCATAAAAATTGTGAAAAAAAAGCATCGTTTCTTGTGAATTTTTTACTTAAGATTGTGAATATCTTTTTAAGAACATATAATTTTTTTAATGTAGTATTTACTGTTATGAGACATTTTAAATGATGTTTACAGAAATTACCAGACGCTTGTTTCTGTATTGATTCGTCTTAAACAGTACGAAATTTAAAGGGTGATTGCACCGAAAAGCATGGTCGGCTAAACGCATTTTAAGATAAACAAAGCACAACAGGCAAAATTTTAGCATCATTATGCGAAGATAGGAAATAATACGTTATTAAAGGCTTAATTAATCGGAATTGTGAAATTTCATCAGAATTGTGAACGGGTCCGTCGGACCAAGTCTGAAAAGTGTGAAGGTCAGTTTGTGATTGTGAATAGGTCCTTTATTCGGTACCACTTATATAGGGAAAAAATCCCTGATTGACATATGGCTTTGAAACTTTGCACACTTGTTAACCATCATGGCCCCAACCTGTAGACAGGAGGAGGTAACTGTACCAAGCATTTTGACAGAATTATGCCCCCTTTTCGACTTAGACTTTACATTAAAGTTTTTGTAATACCTCAAATATTTTTAAAGTCCATTGATATATGGCTTTGAAACTTTGCACACTTGTTCACCTTCATCACTTCAACCTGTAGACAGGAGGAGGTAACTGTATCAAGCATTAAGACAGAATTATGCCCCCTTTTGACTTAGAATTTACGTTAAATTTTTGTTATCCCTCAAATATTTTCAAAGTCCATTGATATATGGCTTTGAAACTTTGCACACTTGTTCACCATCATCACTTCAACCTGTAGACAGGAGGAGGTAACTGTATCAAGCATTAAGACAGAATTATGCCCCCTTTTGACTTAGAATTTACGTTAAAGTTTTTGTTATCCCTCAAATATTTTTAAAGTCCATTGACATATGGCTTTGAAACTTTGCACACTTGTTCACCATCATGATCCCAACCTGTAGACAGGAGATGATAACTGTATCAAGCATTTTAACAGAATTATGTCCCTATTTGACTTAAATTTTACGTTAAAGTTTTGTAACACCTCAAATATTTTCAAAGTCCATTGACATGTTGCTTTGAAACTTTGCACACAGTCACTTGTTCACCATCATGACCCCATCCTGTAGACAGCTTCCTATCAAGCATTTGGCAAAATAATGCCCCTTTTTCATTTTAGCACTTACATTTAAGTTTGCATACCACCTCAGATATTTTCATATTCTTTTGACATCTGGCTTTGAAACAAGTTGAAATTTTATACTCTTTTTTGAGAGCATTATAGGACTCTCTCCAGGGCCTATAACTGTAACATGGATTTAAAGAAAAATTTTGCCCTTTTGTTAACTTAGAAAATTTCACATTATTAAGGCTCTTTTACTATGAAGCACTTAGAATAGTCGAGCGTTGTTGTCCTACCGACAGCTCTTGTTCTACTTGTCCTGCCAAAAATTCAGCCAAATACAAACATTGACAACTAGAAGTTTTAATCTGATATATGAGATCCCTTAATTTTCAAATGGACTGTTCTAAATTTAAAGCTGAACAAATCAATTACACACATACAAGTACAAATGTTGCTGCAATGCAGCAATTGAGAAGCTCCGCGCAAAAAATGTGCTCATTACAGATACCTTACCAAATTATTCCTACGCACAGGTCATGTTATATTCAGATTAAGTACTATTGTAGATTTTTCCGAATGTTTTGTAAACCATTTTTTGCATAATTATACTTATCTTATGCACTGTCCATAATTAAAGAGGGGCCAGATATTTAATTTGAAAAAATGCTTTCACTGATGCCTATCTGGTAAGGAAAGTAATTCCATTGAATACAAACAAGACTTACAAGACTTGTAACTGTTATGTGACATGACTGTACTGTGTTCTGTTTGTGTCACTAATGTAGTCAGTAATATAAGATGATAAAAATATAAAAGTCTGTTTTTATTATTATAATTGTAACAAATATACAAATACATGTAGTTACAAAAGGGACTTAAATTATAATATAGTAATATTACATGCATTTTTTATGTCAAATTAAAAAAATGGTTTCTTTCAATACTGATAGAAGACTGTTACCTGAATTTTAGGCAGGTATGAGGAAATTCACTATGCGAGTCAAAGATATATTATAAAAGCTACTTGACATTGGTGATATATAAAAAAGCTTTTGTTAATTGATTTATTGGGTATAAAACCATTCATAAAAAAACAATACACCTCAATTGTTGAAACTGCATATCACAGTTTCTGATCTATCTATCTATAGTCTATGCTTAATGAGGGTCCTTCAGCCCGTATGGGCACAAAATGCAGCTTTCGCTGTCGAGTACGGACCCCGGACATGTCACCAGTCATGCCCTTAAAGAGTTAATTTTGAAGCACAACATGTTGATAATTTACCTCTGTGCAAGGCTGCATTACTAATGTTACTACAGAAATGTAACCTTATATACTAAAGTTATATAATTATTTCAAAACAATCAATATATAAACATATTATTATTAAACATTTAGTTTCATAAATATAAATTAAGAATAATTATCAAAAGCAAAATTATTAAAGTCTTATGTTTATATTGACAAATTCAATCACTAATAGTATACTTGATATGCTGAGTGTAAATGTAATTCAAAATGTAACAAATTATAATTTCATGTACTACTAAAAAAGGGAAATAACAAATTTATTACTAAGTGTCAAAAATCAGAACATTAATAGCTATTTATAGCTTTCGAATTCATGTACAGCAGAACTGCTTTCCGGTTCTTATTAATTAATATGACACGCTGCGAATCACCGAAGGGGTAACCAATATAATAATCAAAAGGAGTTTTTAAATCCGAATTTATTTTTAGCTGTAAATCGAAGGGATTAATTGTTAAAATCTGGGCCCATAGACAAAAAAATAGTTAACACAAAGAGCAGGCGCGGAGCAATAACAGGTTTGGGTTATCTCTATTACAACATAACAGTGATGTCATCATAATCCTTAGGCCACCAGTAGTCGTACAAATATATTTTGACTAATAGGCTCTAAATTTAACAGTATTCGATAACATTTATACTTTTTGATATTGTCAACTGTTTATCATTGAACAAGATTAAAAAATTTCCAAATTCAAAGCAAGTTAAGTTGATGGAATTGTATACATGTCAGCTTTAAAGCCTGAAAAAAATTTGCAGCAACACTCTCAGTTAACAGTTAACATTAAAGCTTGAGTAAAATGAGACCAACCTTCAGTTAAACATGCAGTGCCAACCCCCTCGTATCCTGCTGTACAAACACAAATTTTGCTATTGCACTCTGTGTGAGCCACTTTACAATTATCATTTGTTTCACAGGCTCCTCCAAGTTTTCCTGGAAATCATTGGGGAAAAAAAGGTTTCTTTAATAAACAGTTTTTATTCTAGTAAAACAAGAAATGTCAATTATGTTAAGGTTGTGACCTTAACTGTTGTGACTAGTCTAATTGACTCTGACTACATGTTTTTCATACAGGTATTATAGTACCTAAAAATTATGGTTTGTAGCTTCAACTTTCTTGACGCTATGCTGCTTAAAACATTAATTTATTTGAACTTAATTTGTAGAAATATTGCAATGTTGGCCCAATCTTTAATGATTGGAAAATGCACCTCAGACATTCTTGGTCACTTTCTCTGTTGTCTTTTTGTGTGACATGTTTATACAGCAATACATGTGCACTCTGTATTGAGATCAAAATATACTGTTGGTCAGGAACTAAAGATATGACTATACATTTGTATATTAGTTTTAATTAAATAATCTTTTAATTCAAGTTCATGCTGTTTATTAAGTTAAACATATATGGTAAGCAATATGATAAAGTATAACATTCAGGAGTGTGAACAAGTCTAAATTTAAAATCCTGAAAAAGCCGGGGGTTTGGGGGCTGCAGGTCCCTATTGGGGTCAAGGGGGAAAGCCCCTGTGGGGGGTCTGGGGGGTTGGGGGGGCGAAGCGCCCCAGGAAAAATTGAATTTCAGCATTTGAAAATGCACTAGAAACAATTTTCCCAGACACTTCACCAATATTTTTTAAATGTATTTGTCATAATTTTTTGCCATTTTCACTCTGACCAAGTCACATCATTTTTTTTCTCTGACAGTATAGTTTAAAACCTTTTATCGTATGTGTTGCATTTAATCAAGTGTTATAAAAGTTGAGTGTAAACAATAAAAGATAAAACAACTTTTAAAACAAGCACATAACTTTAACAATTTGAGAATTTCGATCTTTGGTTGTAATCAGTAGACGCTTGCAAGCGATGCGCCTGGTGATTTTGTCCCGTACCGGTCGCACTTACAATACCGTTTTTCGTCGATTTCTTTTTCATGATACTCACGTTAACTACAGTATTGTATCCGTCAAGCACAGACGAATTTTTAAAACAACTGAACCCTTACACCCAACCCCCTCCCCATTGATTTTTTTCATTGAATTTGCACTTATTTCAGAAATAACTTTTTGGCAGGAATATCCGGAATTCCGGATTAATCCGGACTTTTGACACCCCTGAACATTAGAGGTTTAACCTGAGGCAATGACCTGTCTACAATATTCTTTATTTGATTCACATCGTAAATCTTATCATGTTGTAGCCTCTAGCATAGATTGATAACTAAAAACAAGAGGGCCATGATGGCCCTGAGGTCGCTCACCTGTATAGAGGCCCCCGGAGCGGGGCCAGTTTAAACCCCAGGGTTTTTATTTGAACAAACTTGGAAGACACCCATTAGAAGAAGTTTCATGATGTTTAGTTTTTACAACACACATATATATGATAAACAATGACCTGCTCCCCCCCCCCCCCGGCAGGGCAAATTTTAACCCAAGGGCTTTTATTTGAACAAACTTGGTAGACACCCATTGCTAAAAATCTAAGCTCTAGCTCATTGGGTTTTTTAAAAGAAGATTTTTTATGTTTTTACTATATAAATATAGTTAAAAACAAAGACACCCCAGAGGCGGGGCCAGATTTGACCCCAGGGCTTATATTTGAACAAACTTTGTAGACACTTACTAGAAGATCTTTCATGCTTTATATCTAAAACTCTAGCTATTTGGGTTTTTTCAAAGAAGATTATGAAGTTTTTGGTTGAACATATAAGGAAAATAAATGACAACCGGGGCGGGGCAATTTTTGACCCCAGGGCTTTTATTTGAACAAACTTTGTAGACACTCACTAGTAGATGTTTCATTCTTAATATCAAAACTCTAGCTAATTGGGTTTTTTCATAGAAGATTTTTGAAGTTTTTGCTATACACATATAAGGAAAATCAATGACCCCCGGGGCGGGGCCAATTTTGACCCCAGTGCATTTTTTTAACAAACTTGGTAGACACCCATAAGAACATGTTTCATGCTAAATATCTTAGCTCTAGCTCTTTGAGTTCTTTACAGACTTTTTAAGTTTTTACTATATGCATATAGGGAAAATCAATGACCCCCTGGGGCGAGGCCAATTTTGACCCCAGGGCTTTTATTTGAACAAACTTGGTAGACAGTCATTAGAATATGTTTCATGCTATATATCTTAGCTCTAGCTCTATGGGTTCTTTAAAAGAAGATATTTTAAGTTTTTACTATATGCATATAGGAAAAATCAAAGACCCCCTGGGGCGGGGCCAATTTTGACCAGCTGTACCATTAACGTCTGCAAACAATGAAACATTAGATCCACCACCTGGTGGGGGGAGGGGGGAGGCACACTCAACTTTTTCTTTTTTTGAAAGTCAAACTCACCAGTAAAAGAATAATTTGAATATTATAGTAAAAGGGTAGAGATGCATACCAGTATTTGATATAAACAGAATACTTAAGTACTACATGTACATGTGTAACTGAATCATAGTCAACATCATCAATTCCATGCCATCACTTATATTTCACAGTAATTCATATTTCCATGCAACAGGTGTTAAGGTGTTAATATTGGTAAAAATTTAGTCATACTCCTAGGAACACCTTGAAAATTCATTGACTCTATGAGTGTTTGAAACAATCATCATTTTTTTTAAATATTGCCTCTAGTCTCAAGTGTTAACAAGGTTTTTTTTTTTCGAAATCTGAGCTCTGTGACCAATCAGTATTTGACCCGAGATGACCCATACTTGACTTTTAGCTTAAAATCATCTAGACAACCGTTCTGACCTATTTCCAGGACATTTGGATCAAAACAGTTGCCTCTAGAGTATTTACAAGGGTTTTCCATTTATAGGCTGTGATCTAGTTTTTGACCCCAGCTAACCTATGTTTGAACTTGAGCTAGAAATCATCAAAACACTTTATCTGACCAATTTCCAGGATACACAGGTAAAAATGCATCACATGTTTCTTTGCCACACCATATGTTTTGGAAAACATGTGTTTAAAAATATAATTGTTTTTCATATGTAAAATAACATATTTTTAACCAGGACCTATTGAAAAACATATGTAAACAAACATTTGTTGAACTCGAGGTTATCACATGTTTTTCATATGATGAATTTATGGATTATAAATTTTGTATGCTTTGCTCTTTGAGTGAGTCTCAATTAGATTCTTACATGATTGTTCACAAATTATCAAAAGATTCTTGGTTCATGCATCTATTGCAATATTCAAGGACAGCCCTAATATAACTAGAACTATCACTAAATGTGATTAATACCCTCGCAAGACTGCTTCTGAAACTAAAACTGTCACTGTCATGGTGTAAAATACCCCGGCATACCACTTTGTCAGAATCAACAGTGGCCATTTAGAGCTCAAGGACAACCTGCCTGCCAAATCTAAGGTTACTTGAAGCCAGTGCATTGCTAAGTTATGTATTCTACATGCTTCAAATGTGAAAATGTCAAAATCAATACACTGCGGACAGGCATTCTTAAGCATTTGAGCAGACAAACTTATCATAGTAAAAATCCCTGTGACCTTGACCTTTGACACAGTCAAGTCAAAATCAATAGGGGCCATCTACTAGTCATCAACAACCTCAATACCAAATATGAAGTGAAGACTGTGGGTCCAAAGTTTCTTAAGTTATTGGGCGGAAAAATTTTTGAAGTCAAAGTCCCTGTGATCTTGACCTTTGACCCAGTGACCTCAAAATCAATAGGGGTCATGTACTAGTCATGACTAACCTCCGCCAAATATGAAGACTGTGGGTCAAAGGAATCTTAAGATATTGGGCAGACAATCTTTTTTAGTCAAGGCCCTGTGACCTTGACCTTTGACCCAGCAACCTCAAAATCAAAAGGTGTCATTTACTACTAAGTCATGACTAACCTCCATGCCAAATATGAAGACTGTGGGTCAAAGAAATCTTAGGTTATTGGGCGGACAAGCTTTTTTTAGTCAAGGCCCCTGTGACCTTGACCTTTGACCCAGCAATCTCAAAATCAATAGGGGTCATTTACTAGTCATGACAAACCTGCATGCCAAATATGAAGACTGGGGTCAAAGGAATCTTAAGTTATTGGGCGGACAAGGAAAAACTGACGGACGGCCGGACAAGCTGATTCCAGTATACCCCCCTTATAACTTAGTTGTGTGGAGGTATAATGAAGATGTTACTAGTAACAGAATACCTTGTAAAAGAATTGAAACAGAGTTGTGGTTGTGGGCAATTAAAGATAGTTGTGGTTCTTGTATGTTGCATTTCCTTTTAATGATAAAGTTTTATTAAATTACTCTGTTATAAGTCCAGAAATACAAGGAAAAGGAACAAAGGACATAACTCTATATATACTGAAGATGGAGTTATGGTTATTAAACACTGCACTTCCTCTCATTGCGCTTGACCATTGTATGAAGTTGTATTGAATTCCTTCTACTTGTTTTCAAGTTATGCACTGGACAAAAAAAAGTTACAAAGGGCAATAACTGTATTTAGTCCAAATAGAGTTATGGTTATTGTGTACTGCACTTCATCTCACTGCCCTTGACCATTATATAAAGTTTTATTGAATTCCAACCATTAATTTTCAAGTTATGCACTGCACAATAAAAAGTAACAAAGGGCAAAAACTTTTAAATGAGCCAAGAAAGAGTTATGGTTTCTGTGCACTGTGCTTCCTCTCAATATACTTGACCATTGCATGAAATAGTATTGAATTCCAACTAGTAGTTCTCAAGTTATGCTCTGGATAAGATAAAAGCAATGGAAAAGTAACAAAGGGCAATAACTCTATAATTACTCTGGACAGAGTTATAGATCTGCACTGCACTATCTCTTATTGTGCTTGACCAATGTATGAAGTTGTATTGAATTTGAACCAGTACATTTTAAGTTATGCTCCGGACAAGGAAATGTATCAAAGGGCAATAACTCTGTAATTTGTCAAACCGGAGTTATGGTTCTTGTGCACTGCACTTCCTCTCGATGTGCCTGACAACTGTATGAGTTTGTATTGAATTCCAACCTGCAGTTTTCAAGTTATGCACCGGACAAGGAAAAGTAACAAAGGGCAATAACTCTGTAATTAGTCAAGATGGAGTTATGGTTCTTGTACACTACACTTTCTTTCAATGTGCTTGACCATTGTATGAAGTTTTATTGAATTCTAACCATTAGTCTCCAAGTTATGCTCCGGACAAGGAAAATGCAACGGACGTCTGGACCGACCAGACAACCGTCCACCGGGTGACTCCTATAAAAAGCAATATGAGGATAATAACCAACAATTTAAGTACCACTTAATAAATCATTTTGATTCCTTCAAACAAACAACAACAACAATAAAGAGCAACAGTCTCCTGTAGCCTACTGATAACCACAAACAACAAAATTAGCAACATACCATCGTCTACACAGGCACCCTTATATGCCGTGTGTTGACCTGTACATACACACACATTAGATGTACATGATTGATCAGATCCAGAACATGTGACTTGAGAGGAACATGCAGCACCTAGCAATCCTGAAATATTGTTGAAAGGTATGTATGAAAATCAGTGGCATGTTACATAAAGTGTCACAATATTTAAGAGATAGATTAATGCCATTTTTACCGGACTAAATGAAAACAAAATCATTGTACCCCTCCAGATAAGCAAAATGACTGAAGAAAATATATTTTCAGTTTAAGAAATATATAAATATTAAGTACATGTAATCATAATGTACATGTAGCAGAGGAGAATTTTTAATGAATTTAGTACTACAAGAAAAACTATTTCTTTTATACATAAATTTAGTACTTTAGAACGTATCAATAAAACGGTCTGCATTTGATAGTGAGGTTTTGAGTTATCTATAAGATTTTCCAATCATTTGTAACTAATCAAGAGACAGGAAGTCACAAGAAAAATGATATTTATCTTTAAATCTAACTTATACCTTGCATGTTACACTAAAGAGCTAAAATTTGTGAGCAGCAAAATCATGTACAGTATGTCTTTTTTCCCTTTGTTTCTTTTGTTTCTTTTCATATCTTTACCAAAATTTACAGATAATAAGTGGACATTTTTTTATCTTTAACTAACTTAATTATTATTTGACAAAACAAAAACAATATGACAATGACCTGGGGTGACAACACAGCTGCCACTATTTGGTGTATATCCATTTTTACATGCACAAACCCTACTGGAACACTTTAGATTAGAGTTTGCAGCACATGCAACTGACACTGAACATAATCCTCCAAGTGTTCCTGAAAATTGCAAAATTAAACAAACATAAAAGTTTGTTATTCAACATTTATAAACACCTTATAAAACAATGAAAGGCTGATCTGAGTCTGAATTGAAAACAAGCATAATCATTGAAGGCGTCTTCTTGAAATACTGATCTTTCCCTTAAATAGGAAATTGCCTCCCCACCTTACATACCCCCCCCCCCCCCCCCCCCTTCGACCTAAAATTAATAGAAAAAATATCATAATGTGAATCCTTTTTTTAAAACTCCACGAATTTTTATTTGCAAGGTGGCTTATTCAAAAATGGCAAAAAAAGTTTAGGAGGAAAAAGCACTGATAATATTATTTTTTTTATAAGACTTAAATCAATTGTAATTCTCATTGTAATTTCTGTTTAGTATGTTCCCTCAACCTGATGGACTTTGGAAATTGTTTGGTAAAATCAGAAAAAAAAAACATACCCAAATTCAAATGCTATTTTTAAGCCTTAACATCGGATGTAAACTGTTTCAAAATTTAAGCATCCTTTTTTTTAATGTAAAGATTAAAGGGTAAATACAAACTCCAAAACAGTAATTATAAAATAATAGAGTTGTCTTACTTGGCCCAAACAATCTTTTACGAGTTTTAGTCTGGACAAAAATAATGCAATTGTCTACTTTAATATCTCAATTACTGGCTATACAGAATACAAAATTTTAAGTGGGATAAACTTCAATTTTAAACATGTGAAGAAACCTCCAGTAGAAGTTGTAGAACTAATTCTTTCTGTATGCTAGATGCTAAGCTTCCTCATAAAAAAGAAATTCACAACCAGGCAGATGATTTGCTGCAGAGACTCTTCTTTATATATGATGATGTTGAAAGTTAAAATGGTGAGATATATAGAGGAATTATTTAATGAGTGCAGGTTTAAATTACTACATTTATTAAACAAGTTGAATAAAATCATATCATGTGAGCTTCATGTAACACTAGTATAATATTGCTTTTATTAAATTGCTTTATTTCACTCCCGCGACGCAGTTAATGTGATTAATACGTTCATATTTTTACATACCATCATGTACACAGGCACCGTTGTACAGTGTATTGTCGGCTGCACACACACACACTTTATCTGCACTGCATGCCTGATTATCACCACTACAATCACCGTCTACAGTACACGTCCCTCCTAATAGTCCTGAATTATATCAATTAATATTAACCCTTTCACTGCCATTATAGGAACGGCATATGACGTCCCTATTATTTTCAGCATATTTGCCATATGGACGGCTTTTGCCATTTCTATAATAATAATAATAATTATAGTAATAATAATTATAATAATAAGAATAATAAATAAATAGATAATTATACCATCAATATTATTATTATACTAGCAGATTTGGAAACATATATAATTATTATACTACTAACTAGAACTATCACTAAATGTGATTAATACCCCTGCAAGACTGCTTCAAAAATGAGGAAGTTACAGGTCACAGAATACCTTGTTAAAGAATTAAAATAGACTTATGGTTTTGGGCAATTAAAGATAGTTGTGGTTTTTGTATGTTGCATTTCCTTACAATATGGTTGACCATTGATGAAGTTTTATTGAATTACTCTGTAATAAATCCAGAAAGAGTTACGCTTCTTGAGCACTGCACTTTCTCTCATTGCGCTTGATCATTGTATGAAGTTGCATTGAATTCTAAACATTAGTTTTAAGTTATGCACCGGACAAGGTAAAGGAACAAAGGACAATAACTCTATAAATACTGAAGATGGAGTTATGGTTATTGTACAATGCACTTCCTCATATTTCCCTTGACCATTGTATGAAGTTGTATTGAATTCCAACTACTAGTTTTCAAGTTATGCACTGGACAAAAAAAGTAACAAAAGGGCAATAACTGTAATGAGTCAAAATTGAGTTATGCTTCTTCTGCACTGCACTTCATCTCACTGCCCTTAAATGAGTCAAGAAAGAGTTATGGTTTCTGTGCACTGCCCTTCCTCTCAATATACTTGACCATTGTTTGAAATTGTATTGAATTCCAAATAATACTTTTCAAGTTATGCTCTGGTCAAGAAAAAAAGCAATGGAAAAGTAACAAAGGGCAGTAACTCAATAATTACTCTAGACAGAGTTATGGTTTTTGTGCACTGCACTTCCTCTTAATGTGCTTGATCATTGTATTAAGTTGTATTCAAATTCAAACCATTAGTCTTCCAGTTAAGCTCCGGACAAAAATAAGCAATGAAAAAGTAACAAAGGGCAATAACTCTGTAATTACTTTAGATAGAGTTATGATTCTTGTGCACGGCACTTCCACTTATTGTGCTTGACCATTGTATGAAGTTGTTTTGAATTCCAACCAGTAGTTTTCAAGTTATGCTCCGGACAAGGAAAGGTAACAAAGGGCAATAACTCTGTATTTAGTGACGATAGAGTTATGGTTCTTGTGCACTGTTTTTCCTCTCAATGTGCTTGACCAATTTATTTGTATGAAGTTGTATTGAATTCAAACCATTAGTTTTCAAGTTATGCTCCAGACAAGGAAAATGCAACGGACGTCTAGACCGACCGACTGGCCGACCACCAGGTGACTCCTGTGACTACTATATACCCAAATAATAATAATTATATTAATTAATAATATAGTAATTTCTAAGAAAACCTTCTGGCAAATAGATGATCAACAAATAAATAACCCTCTGGCAGCGAAAGGGTTAATTCAATAAACATTGGTAGAGGGAAAGGGTTTGGGGACGGGTCACATTCAGGGTTCATTCAAACCGTGCTAGAACCAAAGTTCCACGACTATTCAATAATATTTAAATCAATTTTACATTATACCAGTAGAATTTGTGGAGCTGGTAAGCTTCAATATTTATAGAGATTAAGACTTTCTTTCGTCTTCATGTGTAGTACAAATAATAGCAACAAATTTGCTACTACTAGAAATGGGCTTATCTTAGGCTAAATTCATAACATGGACAGTACATTTTATTCTAATGTTTTGTGCTCTAACAACAAAAACTGGTTCAAGCCAGGCACACGTATTTGTAGCTTTACTGTGAAGAAAAATGTTTGTCAACTTCTCAGTACGTCATGTATATATGTCTTGACAAAAGATAATAAAGAAAAATTCCAAACATGTCATATAACAACGAAAAAAATACTAACCATCAGATATTTTGCATGTACCAGAATCTGCTGTATACCCAGTTCCACAGGCACACACATCAGATGTACAAACTGCATTAGTTACTTTGCTGCAGTCAGCATCAATTGAACAAGCAGCCTCCAACTTTCCTGTAAGAATATTATCAAAATGTAAATACTGTGTTTATTTAGAATTCCAAAACACGTTATTATTATAAAGTTAAATATATTTGCAGTAGTTTTATTTTACTTTTTTTACTAAATACTAGGCCGTACCTTTAGATATTCTTATTTCCCCTCTTGTGACTCAATTGCTACAAGTACATCTATCTCAAATAATCTTTTTGAACAAATTATTTACATCTGATAATTTTTAAAACAAATGTGAATCAATGCTTAATCATAATATTTTCGAGTTTGTTGAGCATACAAAACTTTAATACTACAAAAAATATCCCAGTTTATTATTTACAATACAACAGTACAAGGCACTAATTCTTTAGACTAACAAAATGGAGTTTTTAGGTTTTCTGTCATGTTGTCTTATGTCAAACATGCCTTTTGTTTTCAAAAACTCTTATTCAAACTTTGACTCAACATCATCCAGGCTATGTTGACAATTTAGTTTGTTTCCAGAATTTTGTACTTCACAACAGCAGGCGTCAAGTGCCGTGTGGCAGCCGTAAAAAGTTGCCCCGTACTTCACTTCAGTGTTGTTATATTTTCTGGTCCTTCGGGATCATTGATGCCAACACTATAAAGTGTTGAGAATTGAGTACCGCTCAAGCCGGTGCTAGGGGGCGTGAGGGATGTTGCACTTATTCATTATCCCTCATGTACAGACTCAATCAAACCGAGTCTGCAATTCTTATGTTATTTTGTTGTGATTAATGCTTCCGAGGGATCACTTTGTTTCCAGAAGTTAGTATAATAATTTGTGTGACCAATAAATTTATGTATGGTTCATAAATCAATATTTAAATTGAATTTATCATTTGATTTATATACACAGTAGACATTAAGATTAGGGCATGTGTACAACTTGACATAATCAGGTTCAATAATGAAATTTATCAAAATTAATTTATATCAATATCATATTATACCGTATAAGTATTTATTTCTGCGTGCTTAGTATTCTGCGATTTTTGTTAAAATAAGGGGTTTTAAATTTCTTTGTATCTTATTTCTGCGGTGTCATCATTCTCGCATTGATGCTTGTTATTTCTGCGTTTTGATTATGATATTTTTACAAAATTAACCTACACAAACAGACATTTCAAGATTTATTGATGTAACATGTACATGACTTCCGGTTAACATGCAGAGGACTGATCGTCATCATCATGTATCGGCATATACATGTTAATAAACGTGGAATGACAACAATTTTAATACTGTGTATAAATATGAAGTGTGAATAATAAACAATGGCAAAATCACACGTAGACACAAGATATTGTACAAATACAAAAGGGTATGTTTATTGCACCCCACAAACTACAATAGTTTGATTTTACAAAGAAATCAAGCTAAGGGTGAGCGAAAATCATACAAACATAACATTCTTTTAAACAAAGTAACATTTTTTTTCTAATATTTCATTCACGACAGATACATAAAGAAAAATTCCCATCTACAAAAGCTGATAACGGTACATGTTAATGTAATTATACAATACCGGTAGTTGATATATTCCGACATATACATAAGAAAAGGCCTAATTTTCTGCGGTTTTTAAATCTGCGGTGTCGTTATGAACCACATAAATAGCAGAAATAAAGTTCCCGCAGAAAATAGTACTTATACGGTAGTGTATAATCATATTGTCAATTATTTGTAAATATAGCAAAATAGTTAAAGGTATATACAACATTAACAAGAATAGAAGAACTTTTGTTAAGGATAAGCACAAATAAGTCAAATCAGAGTCTGAAAGGACAAATGGACCCTCATTAAGCATAGAATACGCAGTCATTTTTTTAATCTGCCCAAAAATTAGCCAAATCAGCCTCAAATTAAGTCAAACCAGCGCAATACATATTTATAAAGTCACATATCAAATATGAAAATCAATGTGAATCAATTCAGGATCAGTAACAGCATTGTCATAAATCAGTTCTTAATACATGTTTAAGACTAAACATACCTGTTTCTTTACATGTTCCTGATGTATCTGTAAAACCTCTCTTACAAACACAAATCCCATAATGGAGATTGTTACATTGTTGATTAGAATCACTTGTACAATCACCATCAGCAGAACAGCTTCCTCCTAGTGCATCTGAAATATATTTGTATGAATAGAATATGTATTTCACTAAAATCATTTAGGTTTGAAATGAGTTACAATTGTTACATACATAAAATTACAAGTCGCGGGCTTAGCGCAAAACGGTTGTAACTCAATTTAAGCAAATTTTACAGGAGCATGAAAAAACTTTTTAAAACTTTTGTTAATGAATAAAAATGTTTTATTTTAGGAAAATATATACATTTTAGTTAAGGAATTAGAAACAAAATAAGAAAAAAGAAGCAAATTATTTTTGAAAAAAGATATTTGAATAAGTTCAAGTTACAACCGTTTTGCAAATAAAATTTTGATAATTTGTTACATATTTTTTTGTGCAAAAGGGTAGTATCTCAAGTTACAACTGTTTTCCGTACAAATTTTGAGCAAATTTAATTATTTTCTTTGTGCAAAACGGAAGTATCTCAAACTCGCATCTTTTTTATAGGATGTAATAATTGGATAAAATAAAACATTACTCCTAAATCACATAAAATACATGTAGCCATTATAAAATAAGATTATAATATGTGCAAGTCATGTTTTGAATGATAAAAAATAAAATGAAAGTAAGAATAATCAGGAAAAGTTTGAAGAGAATGAATGTCCTCAATAGAGAATAATATAGCCTATACCACTTTATTTAAAAATATATTAAGGGATAAGCTAAAATTATTTTTTATGGTAATTATAAATTTATATGCTATTCTATAGAATGGTATAAATGCTATTTAGGCACATGTACATGTATTTCAAAATAAAGTAAGGTTAGCCACCCTTTCAGCTGCTGGGGGCATTTAATCCTTAATACCCCAATTGATAATTATAAAATTAGGATTTCAGTTTTAGCGAAATAATTCAAATCTTTTAGATTTTAAAATATTTTAAAGGATAAATTATGCTGGCTCTGATCTTTACTGGTTGCATGATATAGAATGTGTGACACCATTTGCAGGTTAAGAGTTTAAGCTGTAACATTTGATAAATATATGTTTGGAAATATGACAGAGACACCATAACAACTGTGAATACAAGGTCCTCCTCACTGACATCCCTGCAGAGCCCTGGGAGACGTCCGTGGTGATTCTGGGCTTTACCGGGAACAACCGGGGTACATCCGTTACACTGCCGACAACATTTGGGATGATCTGGGAACATCCGGCATTTGACCCTGGATGGAATAAAATATTTTATATCACCAGGGTGGTCCTGGATGATCCGGGAAGTAAAGCTCTGCAGGCTTCATCCTTAGCTCTGCCGGGAATAACCAGGGTTACACAGGGGAAGCACCAAGTTACACAGGGGAAGCACCGTAGCTCTTCCGGCACAAACTGGGGATGATCTGGGGTATGATATAGCCAGTAGAGCTACGGTACAGCCCCGGTGAATGCTGGCAGAGTACTGGTAAATGTCGGCAGAGCCCCGGACGATGATGATGGAGCTACAGTCGATCCAGGTAGAGCCCCGGCAAAGCCTAGTTCATTTCAAAAGAATCACAACAATTTGCTATGATTGCACTTGTTTGTTTTAAAACCCTTCCAATTTCCCTTCTTTCCAGTATGGCATAAGGATTTTTCAGAAATAATCATCATGAATTACTGTTCTGGAACAATAGATATTATATTAAATAAAAATTATGTATCAATGTTATTCTTTTCGTGCGTTTATTTTTTCAATCTACAAGGGGTCTGCCTTGATCGACCGGGGAAGCACCTGTATTAACCGTAGCTTCACCTGGGCTCTGCCTGGATGGTCCGGAGCACATCCTGGTTGGTTAGTTGGGAATACCATGCATAGTGCTGCCGGGGTTAGTGTGACTGCAACAATTTCACCCCGGATTATCTCATCCTTGTAACTTACCGGTTGGTCCTGGGCTCTTGGAGGGAGTAAGTGAAGACCACCGCTTAAAATTGATGGGTGCTGATAAATCCAATTTCTAACTTGTTATAACCTTTCAATTTCAGTTATAATATCAATAAATGTTCCTTTATCATTCTAGAAGTTCATAAAATCTTAGAATACCTTTAAATTACATCAGCCCACTGACCAGTTCTCATTAAATTTGCAGAAGTTGTACATTCTATATCCCCCAAAAAATTTCTTTTACTTCTGGGCATATTTTGGTTGGTAATATTGTCCAACAATATTGTCCTTGATCTTCATTAACTTTCATAAAGGTCATTGAATAAACACTTGTATCAAACAAATATATTGATAATTATTTGTTACCTTCACATGTCAGTAAGGTGAGGTATATTTGTATAGATTCCGGGCTACTGATCTGAAGGACTCTCTGGTTTGATTCCTTACCAACAATGCGTTATTAAGTCACACTTTTTGTGTTTTTGGTTTTTTTTTATTATAGCAAGAATTGCATTAATTTGAAATGGTTTTAATGTATCTACTTTTAGGAGAACTTTTAAGTAGTGTGGTGTTTCCTTTTGTTTTATCAAGATGACTTGTTTTCTTAAGTACTCTGACATACGGACGTTGGACAATCTTAAGTTTTTCTCTAGAACGCATATTTTTCAATGGTTTCTTGGTGACATTATGCAACATATATGGTTTAGCGCATACACACTACAGATGTAGTTAATATAAAAGTACACAGATAGAATACACAAAAAAAATGATTTGCACGAGTAAATTTACAGAAGGAGAGAAGGGCAATTTTAAAATTAAAAGAAATAAAGTGGCTGAACCAGGATTTGAACCTACGACTTTATAATGTCTATAATATCTTGAAAGCAATGTATTAATTACTGCTTGCGCTAAGAGGGATTCTTAATTAAGACCATTTAACAACTGGTTTATATTATTAGTTATAAAGATTGTTGTCAGGTTATATTGCCCTATATAAACCGCTATTTTGTAGGCGGGGTTATATTGCAAACAGGCCGTTTGTATACCGCCATATTACTGTTCAACAATCTTTATAACGAATTTATAATACAGCAAGCATTATTTTTTAGAGAAAAAGTGAGATGTTTTTATGAATCGACAGCTGGCGAGCCGTGTATATAAAAACTATATAAACGTCACGATTATCCAATGAAAAGTGACGTTACAAACATGCAGTATTATAAACATTCATGAAAGATTTTTAAAGTAGATCAAAAGTTTACCGAATTTACTGGCTAGCGGGTCAAATGAAGAGTGCATGGTCAATATTGTTGGAAAAAAAACATACCCCTGTCTGTCTGTTAGTGAACAATTTGTTTATAAAATAAACTGCTGAATGTCTGTAATGGATTTGCCCTGCTTTGTATTTTGAAAAGTCAATCAAATCAATCAATCAATATACAGTAACTAAAATTGAGCTGTCTACAGTACAGAACCTGACTGAGTGCACAGGTGATCAGGCTGGCCTGGATCTTATACTTGTGGCAAGAACTTATCATTTTCTGTTCCAACATGTCAGGGTTACAGACTTCATAGATTTGTCATAACAAACAATTACGGAATTAAACTGGATGTTTATAATATTTAAACATGGTCCTCTTCAAATTTGGTCTTACCCAGAATTTGTGATATAGAGTTTAATATGGACTTCTTTTAGGTAAATTCTACATTGTATGTGGATAGAAGGGACGTCCGTGGCCAAGTGGTTAAGGTCGTTGACTTCAAACCACTTGCCCCTCACCTCTGTGGGTTCAATCCCGACAGGGACTTTGGATTCTTTCATGTGAGGAAGCTATCCAGCTAGCTTACGGAACCTCGGTGGTTCTACTCAGGTACCCGTTCGTGCCTGAAATAATGCACGGAAGGGCACCTGAGGTCTTCCTCCACCAGTAAAGCTGGAACGTCGCGATATAACCTATACTGTGTCGATGTGACGTTAAACCCAAAACAAAAACAAACAAAAAACAAAAAAATGTGGATAGACGCTTTAAAAAGACTTCATATTATAAACTCTTAAGCTATGTTTTTGCTATTTCCATGTTTCAAGGCAGTGTCATTCTATTGTTCCTTTTTAAGTATGTCATTTGCTTCAATGGTTTGTTTGGGGATTTTAACAATGGTCTTGGTTCCTGCCACTTTGTCCATTCCCTTCTCAGTTTTTCCTCATTGTATTTTAAAGTGTGTCTTTAGTCTGTATAGTTGGAGATTACACCCCCACCTCCCTCCCTTCAATTTGGTCCCTTATCCCCTTCCGTTCTTTTATCTTTAATTATACCTTTATGATATACTATAGTAGTTTTCTCAGCCATTCACAATAATAAATTAATATATGGTTTTCAGAATGTAAAGATGCTACACTGTTAACACGAAGAAAAATTGTGATCAAGTAATATAATTTGTCATAAAAGTAGCAAAATGTAATCAAAGCACTGGGCAGTATTTTGACTTTCCGCAAAGAATACTAATTCACTGTAACTGTTCGTTGCTTTCAAAAATTGCAAAAGATGAAAAAGTTGTTAAGGTAATTTGCCATTGAGTAACTTTCTTGATAAGAACACTAAAATTTAGATAGCTTTTGAGAAATAAAATAAAAGCATTTTTGAAGCTTATGGTCTGAGCTAGGTGGCCTTGACATATACCTTCCATGAACAGACTTTGTGCCCTGCAACAATTTAAGTTTTGCTACTATGAGTATAAGCATGGCTGAAGATATTCTGAATTTAAATTACATGTACTTGCATTATTTTCAAATATGGAAAACGTTTGTTGCACTGTAAAAATAAGTGTTGGCGCCTAATTTTCGACCGCATAAGGGCTAAATACTGTCCACCTTGTTATTATTATAAACTGTTTGTGTTTTTGAGGAAGGGGGGGGGGGGGTGAATATGGACATTGTGGTCCTTTAATATATATTTGAAAGTTTTTCATTTACTTAATTATCAAACAATTTTGCTGATTGGTGGGCAGTGGATTATTTTCATTTATTGGAATTAATTTATGAGATTAAACTATAGTGTATATAGCATTTAGAATTCATGAAGATAATATAAAATCAACAATTTGTTGGATTTTTTACAATAATTTTAGGTTTTATTTAGATATATTAAAAACAAAAAAATCTTTTGCTAACTGTCTTTAAATCCTCCTTTTTTCATGTGATGATTCAAATAAGACAAACAGAATGTAATTACTTCATTGCACTATAGAATTTTCAGCGGCAAAAGGGTTGTACTTGAAGATACACCTTTTTGCGCTAAAATTAAGAGCAATTTGCGATACAACTTTTGACGAATATTGATCTTAACTTGTTAATTTCAGAATCCATTTAAAATACTTACTGAGGATATGCATAACCACAAAACACTTTGAAATTGTTAAAAATGTTATTTTGTGGAAAAAAGTGAGTTACAACCGTTTTGCGCTAAGCCCACGAAGTATTTATCGAATTATATATTGGTGTATCACTGATATTTATCATCGGATTGATGTATTGTAAATAAACATTGCACTGACTCAATGATAGCCCTAAAATATAGCTGACATAACAATCTCTCATCATCTGTTTAGTTTTTAATGCTTATTTCAAATATCCTAATTTTTTTATAACATAATACTCCAAAATACCAATTGTTTATTTATATTTTCAAACGACATTTGCATGGCTAGAAATTTAAAGTTAATTGATAAAAAAAATGACCTTTTTGATGATCATTAAAGAAGCTTAAAATATTTTTAGGCAATTTATTTTTCCGATAGCACATAATTTATGCTGTCAAGTTTACTAATCAGACCAAACAAGAGATGACTCTTTGGCAGCAGACATGCAATTCAATGTTTAGAGTGTCCCTAACAATAGGTAGATTGCAACAGTACATTATACATACATCGTAACAGTAAGAACTCTCCCACTTTTAGCGGGAGACTCCCACTTTCTGCAGCCATATTTTCAAAGATTTTTCTTTAAATAAGGGTTATTTTCACAAATAAAAGAAATCTCCCTATTTTTGATGTCAGAACTTCCTTCTTTGTTTATTGCAAATTCTAAAATCTCCCTCTTTCCGAAGAAAACTCTCCCACTTGATCATCAAAAAAAGTTCACATGTATGACTTTATAAGCAGATGTAGTTTAGACTCTAAATTTCAAACATTTATTAAAAATTCCATGGTTTCGAAGATTTTACTGTGCATGTACCCCCCTGCCTTCAATTATTATGTGTGCAGAATTTATACATACAATTGGCATGCTTAGAACTGACATAAATGGAAAAATACCTTATATTGGGAGATCACAAAAATAACAATTAAATTAAGAGAAAAAAAATTGGAAAAATTAATGTTTAAATCATTTTGGGAAAACTAGTTTTTTAGCAACAGAAAATGGGTTCGCATACCACACCTCTCTAGAAAATTACACCATGGTCCCAACTAAATTCTTACAGAAACGCAATAATAAACATACTTGCAGCAACACATTCTCCATTGTATGCTGTGAAAGTATCTTCACATTCACACACTGCATCAGCAGGTACACATGTTTTTACATTAGTTCCTTTACAGGGTATTGTATCTGAACAGAGTCCTCCTAGTGTTCCCTGTAATTTGTTGTAAAAAATAAAATTTAAAAGCATCGGTTTTTCCTTGTAACTTAATCAAAGCATGAACATTTATATAAACAATAAAATCATGATAAAATGGACTAAATGTAGGTATACTATAAATCAAAAAACAGAAGTACAGTCAGTGCATTTGTCAGGGTTCAAACTGAAATCCTTCAAGCATTTTCAATTGTTTCAAGGCGCAATTTTGCATTTTTAAAGAGAAATACCCAGTAAAAATTTCTGGCAAACAATCAAGTTTTAAACAAATACAGGTTTAAACTTTGTTCGCTCAAACTCGGATCGCTCAATTACCTCCCTTCGCTCGAACTCATCGGCTAGTCCTGGCAAAAATTCCTATACAATATATATTGTTCTACCTCGGATCGCTTCGATTACCGATGGCTCAAACTCTCAAACCTGATCTCTGGTCCCTTCAGCAGAAATATAGTGAAAATTACAACACCTTTTTGGTGGATATACAAAAGACAACAAAAGGCCCTGATACATATATATATCTGAAACATACTGCTAATAACATTATGCACTTTTCATGGTTATGATGCTTCCTATTAAACTTGATGAATTCCAGCCAATAATTGCTGAGAAAATAGTCTGGACAAAAAGCATTAGGGAGAATAGTTTTCTGTAAAGAAAATCATTGAAACAGAAATATGTTGCTAAGATGCCTACTTTCTCTAAGTAGAAGCTGTCTCTAGATAGGATGAAGTCTAGTAAGTAATTGCTGAGAAAAAGACAAGACAATATAAAGACAAATGAAAACTTTATGAGGCATAAAAACAAACAAGAGGGCCATGATGGCCCTAAAGTGCTCACCTGTATATAGGGCCCCGGAGCAGGGCCACTTTAAACCCCAGGGCTTTTATTTGAAACTTGGAAGAAGACACCCATTAGAAGATGTTTCATGCTAAACATCTACGGTCTAGCTATTTGGGTTTTTTAAAAGAAGATTTTGACCCCAGGGCTTTTATTTGAACAAACTTGGTAGAGAACCATTAGAACATGTTTCATGCTTAGTATCTAACCTCTAGCTATCTGTTGTTTTTTTTTCAAAAAAGATCTTTTAAGTTTTTGTTATAAACATTTAAGGAAAATGAATGACCCCCCGGGCAGGGCCAATTTTGACCCCAGGGCTCTTATTTGAACGAACTTGGTAGACATCCATTAGAACATGTTTCATGCTAAATATCTTACCTCTAGCTCTTTGCATTCTTTAAAAGAATTTTTTTAAGTTTTTACTATATGCATATAGGGAAAAGCAATGACCCCCTGGGGCGGGGCCAATTTTGACCCCAGGGCTTTTATTTGAACAAACTTGGTAGACACTCACTAGAAGATGTTTCATGCTTAATATCTAAACTCTAGCTATTTGGGATTTTTTCAAAGAAGATTTTTTAAGTTTTTGCTATACACATATAGGGAAAATCAATGACCCCCTGGGGCGGAGCCAATTTTGACCCCAGGGCTTTTATTTGAACAAACTTGGAAGACACTCATTAGAAGATGTTTCATGCTAAATATCTTAGCTCTAGCTCTTTGGGTTCTTTAAAAGAAGATTTTAAAGTTTTTACTATATGCATACAGGGAAAATCAAAGACCCCCTGGGGCGGGGCCAATTTTGACCCCAGGGCTTTTATTTGAACAAACTTTGTAGACACTCACTAGAAGATGTTTCATGCTATATATCTTAACTCTAGCTATTTGGGTTTTTTTCAAAGAAGATTTTTTAAGTTTTTGCTATACACATATAAGGAAAATCAATGAACCCCGGGGCGGGGCAAATTTTGACCCCAGGGCTTTTATTTCAACAAACTTGGTAGACACCCATAAGAACATGTTTCATGCTAAATATCTAACCTGTAGCCTTTCCAAATTCAGAGAAGTAGACTTTTTTAGGTTTTACAATATACATATAAGGAAAAACCTATGACCCCCCAGGGCGGGGCCGATTTTAATTCTAGGAACAAAATTTAAACAACTTTGGCTTTGGACCTACAGATGATACCATAGACCAAATATCAAAGCTATAGGCCATTTACTTTCAGACCAGAATATTTTTCAAGTTTTCACTATATGTATATATGAAAATCAATGATCCCGAGGGCGGGGCCAATTTTGACCCGAGGGCCATTATTTGAACAATCTTGGTAGAGATCTACCACACAATTTTTCATGCCAAATATCTTACCTGTAGCCTTTGCCAATTCAGAGAAGAAGATTTTTTTTAGATTTTACTATATACATAATTACATAATTATAAGGAAAAACCTATGACCCCCGGGGCGGGGCCAATTTTAACACTAGGGACAAAATTTGAACAACTTTGGTAGAGGACCCATAGATGATACAATATACCAAAAATCAAAGCTCTGGCCCATGTACTTTCAGATAAGAAGATTTTTTAATTTTGTGTTTTTTGAAATCCTTTTCTGGCCCTATGACCTACATATGCAACAGACCGGAACCATTTGAACAACTTTGAAAGGGGACCACCCAAGGATCATTTCTGTAAAGTTTGGTTGATGTGCAGTCATTGGTTTCAGAGAAGATGTTGTTTATGTTAAAAGTTGACGACGCATGACGACGCACGACGGACACAGGGCCATCACAATAGCTCACCCTGAGCATTGCTCAGGTGAGCTAAAAAATACTGACCATTAGTTATTTTGCATGCACCAGAATCTGCGGTGTACCTAGTTCCACAGGAACAGACATTAGCTGTACAAACTGCATTAGTTACTTTGCTGCAGTCGGCATCAGTTGAACAAGCAGCCTCCAACTTTCCTGTTAGAATATTATCAAAATGTAAATACTGTGTTTATTTAGAATTCCAAAGCACATTATTATTATAAAGTTAAATATATTTTCAGTTTTATTTTACTTTTTTTAACTAAATACTAGGCCGTACCTTTAGATATTCTAATTTCCCCTACATCTATCTCAAATAATCTTATTGAACAAATTATTTATATCTGATTATAGTGATAGATATGAATTTTAAAAAAAAAACATGTGAATCAATGCTTAATGATAATATTGTAGAGTTTGTTGAGCATACAGAACTTTAAATTTAATACTACAAATAATATCCCAGTTTATTATTTACAGTACAACGTACAGTACCAGACATCAACCCTGTACACAAATAAAATGGAGTTTCTAGATTTTCTGTCATGTTGTAAAAAATTGTCAAACATGCCTTGCGTTTTCAAAAACTTTTTTTTCAAAACTTTGATTCAACGTCATCCAGGCTATGTTGACACTCAAGTATATCAATTTGTGTGACCAATAAATTTATGTATGGTTCATAAATCAATATTAAAACTGAATTTATCATATGATTAATATACAATAGACATTAAGGTTAGGGCATGTGTACAACTTGACATAATCAGGTTCAATAATGAAATTTATCAAAATTAATTTATATCAATATCATATAGTGTATATTCATATTATTTGTAAATATAGCAAAATAGTTAAAGGTATATAATCAATAAAACAACATTAACAAGTAGAAATTCTGTTAAGGATAAGCACAAATAGGCCAAATCAGAGTCTGAAAGGACAAATAGACCCTCATTAAGCATAGAATACACAGTCAAATCTGCCCAAAAATAGCCAAATCAGCCTCAAATTAACTCAAACCAGCCCAATACATTTTTATAAAGGCACATATCGAAATCGAAAATCAATGTGAATCAATTCAGGATCAGTAACAACAATGACATAAATCAGTTCTTAATACATGTATAAGGCTAAACATACCTGTTTCTTTACATGTTCCTGAAGTATCTGTAAAACCACTCTTACAAGCACAAATCCCATTTGTACATGCTTGATTAGAATCTCTTGTACAATCACCATCAACAGAACAGGTTGCTGCTAGTGCATCTGAAATGTTCAAATAGGCCTTGTGCTAACTTTGGCTAGTAAGTATTATCACCTATCCACTGTTAACTCAAGCTGTTGGTTTTTTGTTGTTTTTTTCCGCCATAGGCTGTCAAATTTCAGATTTACTTTCTATGAAATACAAAGGAATTCACTGAAAAAAATAATACAAAATTTCAGTGGTAATTCAATGGTTCAATATTTTACTTTGCGCACATCAATTTTTATGCATGCATTTTTAAACAAGAGTCATGTCAACATGGCCATCCCCCGCCCAATGTGTTTGCTCATTGGAAGAATTTATATGTAGTAGAGCAGAATTATTCAATTTTAAGAGGTCTTTTGGTAATGAAAACTGATGGCTGAAGTGATAACAGATTTGAAACCTATGTGAATACTGATAGCTGAAAATAAAAAGGGCAATAACTGAAAAATAATGCAGGGTAGGTTATCATTCTTGTGTGCTGCACCCTCCTCAGTAAAATCTATCCACCTATGAAGTTTCAAGTTGATACCTCAAACACTTTTTGAGATAAGCTCCCAACAAAATAGTATGAAAAAGAACAAAGGGCAATTACTCAAAAATTATATAGGGAAGAGTAATCAATCTTGTGCACAGCATTTCTCCTCAATAAGATCTATCCACCAATGACATTTCATGTTGACATCTTAAACACTTTTTGAGTTATGCACTCGGGTGAAAAATTAAATATGAAAAATAACAAAGGGCAATAACTCAAAAATTATGAAAGGTAGAGTTATCATTCTTGTGCACTGCACACCTCCTGAGTGAGATCTATGGACCTATGAAGTTTCATGTTGATATCTCAAAGGCTTTTTGAGTTATGCTCTGGACAAAAAATAATTTTGAAGAATAATAAAGGGCAATAGCTCAAAAAATATGCAGGGTATACTTATCCTTCTTATGCACTGAACTCCTCCTCAATGAGATCCATATACCTATGAAGTTTCAAGTTGATACCTCAAATACTTTTTGAGATATGCTCCCAACAAAATTGTATGAAAACGAACAAAGGGCAATAACTCAAAAATTATAGAGGGAAGAGTTATCATTCTTGCACACAGCATTCCTCCTCAATAAGATCTATCCACCTATGACATTTCATGTTGACATCTCAAACACTTTTCCACTTATGCTCCACTCGGGTGAAAAATTAAGTACATATAAAAAATAACAAAGGGCAATAACTCAAAAATTATGAAAGGTAAAGTTATCATACTTGTGCTCTGCACACCTCCTGAGTGAGATCTATGGACCTATAAGGTTTCATGTTGATATCTAAAAGGTTTTTGAGTTATGCTCTGGACAAAAATTTATTTTGAAAAAAAAAACAAAGGGCAATAACTCAAAAATTATGCAGGGAAGAGTTATCATTCTTGTGCACTGCACTCCTCCTCATTGAGATCTATCCACTTATGAAGTTTTAAGTTGATACCTCAAATACTTTTTGAGATATGCTCCGGACAAACATGTCGGACTGAAGGACGACGGACAGAAGGACGGACGGAGACTATTTCTATATCCCCCGCCGCCTTTTGGTGGAGGATAATTACACAAGGGTCAGTGTGTAGTGTGTGAATGGGCATGCTGGCAACTGACTTTTTTTTTTTAATGGAAAAATACCTTATGTTAAGAGAGCAGCAAAACGGCAGTTAAATAAAGAAAAAACATATTTTTTTTAAATGTTTTAATCATTTTTTGGGAAAATTAGTTTTTTAGCAATTTAAAATGGGTCCGCATACCACAGGCACACCTCTCTAGAAAAATACACTAAACTATTTGGTCGCAGCAAAAATTCCATCCTTCACTACAATCTACACATTAAGGTTGTTCATCCCTGGAAGTTAAAGCAAAATCTGCCATCCGGTTTAAGAGAGTTTTGGTTAACAAGATTTCGGGACGTACGGACAGACGGACGGACGGACAAGTGCAATGCTATATGCTCCCACTTTGTGGGGGCATAAAAATCTGTATGTATAATATGTGTTCAGATAAACATGCATGACTTATAAAAATTATAGAAATTTGGATTTAGTGGAGTAACATAAGTTTTCGCTGTTTTTTTATTTCAAGTTCAACTACTCAAATTATCAATAACATTTTAACTTTTCCAATCAAGCAGTCTGGTTATATTTTTTTCCCAATCGAGCAGACTGGTTATAATTTTAATCTAACTTGTTCAGGGCTTCCGGCAAGTGGGTTATTTCAAAGACTGAATAGGGGTAATTTACTTGCCAAGACCAAAGTTTGAGGGTTAAGGGCTCATAGGATGTCAATTATTGGTTGGAAACCATTTAGATATGGTCAGTGTGACCTTGACCTTTGACCTAGTGACCCTGAAAATATAGGGCTTCATCTACTTGTCTTGACAATAATCACCCTAACAAATTTGAAGTTCATAGGACAGATACTGGTATATGAATCAATAGCCATCCTTGCCTTTCAGCAAAAAAAAATAGATAAGTAAGTATATGTAATAACTTTATTTACTGAGGCTAGTTAACACATTTGGTTTCCCGGCAATCTTCCATGTGGGCCTCAGCAAAACAGCAATTTTGCATAGAATTTTATTATCTTAACTGCTCATTTTAAACAAGCTTCATATTCTTTTTGCATTAGAGCTGCTAGCATCCCCAGATTCAAATTGGTGAAGGAAATGACAAACTTACCATCAGCTACACAAACACCATTTTGTTCTGAATAACCTGCTGTACAAGTACAAAGACTAGTCGAGGATGAGCACTCCACATTAGATCCAGTACATGTGATAGTGTCTGAACATATTTCACCAGCGACTGAAAATAAATGAGGTTAACATAAAAGACTTATTTGAATAAGATAAAGCAAGAATAAATCAAGTTTTTTGTTATCAGCTTCTTCTAAATAATAAAATGTCAATATTTTTGAAATGATGTCCAAAAATTTATAATGTATATATTATATTTGTTTGTTTGTTTGTTTCATTTTACGCCTTTTCCCAACAATAATTAAGTCATATAGGCGGGTAGTTTCCTAACCATCGTTCCTGGAATTTAGTAACACCAGTACTAGACTACCTTCCTCGGCGCTAAACTACCAAAAGCATCTCTCGGGGATCAAACCCAGACCTGAGAGGTAATTTGATTAGAAGTCATCGGCTCTAATCCCGACCACAGAGGCTGTTGTATATATTATACAGAGATCTGCCAAGAATTTGAAAGTACTAGGCCCTGGGCTCACTTGGTCTGAAAATGATAGGCCATTTTTACCAAAGTATGGGCCTTTGGAAAATAAGTAAACATTGACCTAAATAACTGTTAAAAAGTTTGTAGATAATTGAATTTCCCTGGTAATAAAACTTAAAACATATTTTATGACAAGTGGTTATGATTCAGTACTTAACCAATAATTAAAAATTATGCCTACATGGTAACTTTCTAACTAATATTAATTGCAGACAAAATATTTTTTAAATGGCTGCTCAAAAATTTGATATGCAAATTATTCACATAATTGCTGGGTCTTACTTCTAATGTCTAATACTGTGCATTATTCATTGAATTGTTCCTACTTTGCACTAAATGTCCCTTACCACTGTATATTGACGCATTTTATTGCCCCTTGTATGCCTCTGTGTAGACAGCATACATCAAAGACACTTGCCGACAGACCTTTTGATCATGAAAAAAGTCATGCACAATGTTTCCCTGATTGGTTAATCACCCTGTCAAATATTCTGCTGACGAAATAGACATATATTTTTATACACTTCATCAGTGAACTTGATCGAGTGATCTTAGGGGTGATCAAGTTGTAAACCTGTCAGATTATACTGTAACTTACAGCATTTCTTAAAACAGCAACACTTTTTTCAGTTACCGATAATCATTTTAAAAATTTAGTTGTATAATTTGTTTGTTTGTTTTATTGGATTAAATTTACGTAGTAGAAATGAGTATCTGTGTGGGAAAGGGATTATGAGAAGAAATGCGGTATGTACACAAGCTGTATAGGAGAATGGATAAACTCGAGAATATGCGTAATTACAGGGGAATGGGTAACATGTTGCTGTTGGTACCAGTGTTTTGACTAGATGACTAAATAAACCAGCAGGCAGTTTTGTTTTCTTATAAGTCTGGCACAGATTTTAGATGCGCCTATGGCCCTTTGTTGCCGATTTTCCTGCCACATTCTCATTTTTTAGCGCCAATGGCGCAAAATCTCGTCCTCGGCAGATCTCTGATTATAAATTAACATTATATTATAGATTAACAATTTGGTTATCATATACTTCTGTATTGGGCTGATCATGCTACTGTTCAAATCAATTCTAACATTGGCCCCTTAAGCCAGTTTAAGCACTCACCCAAGGACAAACTGTTATTTCCTGTAATGGCAGTGAAAGCTAGAGTTTATTTCAAGAACTTGAACGATGTTGGACATTAGAAATCATACTTCAATAATGTACTTGACAATAAAAATGATTGGTTTAACCTCAGTTAAACATATTCTATGGAACTGTTTAATTAATTGTCACATGATGATTCTTTAATTGAAGTCAATTAGCTATACAAAATTTAAATATGCTGTCACGGATAAACGATAAACGCACATGTTCAAGTATCGGCTGATTACAAAATCAGTTAACATTAACCTTTGAGGATGTGGTTATTTTATGACCAGGATCAGATGACAATGCCTTTTATAAAGAGGCAAAATTAAAAAAATGTGTAAGACTAAAAAGTCCAAAAAAAATGAAGCAAAGTATGATATTCCTGCTGATGTTAATATATTGTGGTGATAATAGTCTCAAAATCAATTAGTTATCATAGAGTCCCTAGTAGATATTTTTGAAGCTAGACTAAATATAGACACATTAAATAAAAGTAAAATAAATGACAAAAATCAAAGATGAACATATAAAGATATATTGATTGTGCAGACCAGTGCGGCTGTCACGGGTTAGGTCTGCTGTTACTGCTACACTATGGCTTGCGTGTAACGGTCCACTCCTTTACTGAATCGCTGTCGACTCTCCACTCTTAAGTAAACTTAATCAACTACTGTATGGAAGGTTCTAGTGATAATTCACAGATAGAGCATATGCAATATAACCGGATTGTTATAAGCTGAAGGATATACCAGGTCATAAGTTGTATCCACATACAAAATGGTACAATCAAAATGTGTCGTCCCTAGCAGATTGTCACGGTAGTCTTGCGATTATTTAAATCGTATAAACTAATAGTATGTATAAAAAAAAATGTGTGCAATAACGTTTGGGAAAATGAAGTAATACAGCAGATGTCACAATTACTTGTCTATTATATTCTTAGATGTACAATGTTAAAATAAACAATAATTCCTTCTAAACAAGTTTCCTATAAATATAAATCTAAGTTAACTCAAACCGATCAATGTATTCCTTAAGTAAAAGAATCCATAACATCAACACATGATCTTCATTATCAAAATGTATTCCATTAATCTATATAAAAGATTTCTTCTTTTTTCAAAAAAACACACCTTTTAAAACACTTAAAATTCTATATTCTAGTAGTTCTATATTCTCCTCTTAATTAATTCCATAATATTTCCTATTCTGTTCTTAATAATTCTTAATTCATTCTTATTCTTAACCTAATAATTCTTAATTCTATCCTGTTCTGTCATAACTTATTTTTCTCTCTATATATTATATAATATTCTCAAGTATTATTAATCAGTGTTTTTTTGTTGTTTTTTTTTTTCACTTTTGGGGGAAGGGGGTTGGTGCCCTTTGGAGGGGGAAAAATGCAATAGGAGGGGAATTTTATTTGGTTATTTAACCCTTTCGTCGAATTGGCTATATCTTAACTCTTCAGGAACATCCCAACACTTGAGTGTATACAATGGCACAGTCTAAACGCTCACAATAATTATAGAGAAAGAGCGAAACACAGACGATATTAATAGCAGATGGTTAATTTTGCGATGGTAGCTCGATAATAATTGGATATACTGGCACGTGTTTTAATTTACAATTAAAATCCGTGATAAAGGAAATCTGATAAATTTAGTTAATAGTGCTTTGAAAGAATTTTTAAAAAAGATTGAATTTTATGTCACTTTTATTACGTCTTATTAAAGATACATTTATATTTTATATGATAATTCATATTTGTTACTCCATTATCCTTCAAAAATAACTTTCTTCGTATAAATATTGCAATAAATGGTAAGGGTAGATCTAGTTAGACTTTTTACGTCTTCATCTAAAATTATTCTTACGTGCATACAGTATATAGGACACCCGCGGACGATATAGAAAGTAAACGAAAAAAAAGCATAAAGTAAAATAACACTGGCGATGCAGTTGTAAATAATCTATTAGAAACGAAGTTTAATTAAATACTTACATTTATATTTACATTTTATTTTGCTGAACAAACATATATATCTTGTAAAAACGTCTATAATGACTCATTTAGTGTTCTCAAGTGTTGGGATTTCAACATATAGACAAGATATGTATTATGACTCTCAAATGCTGGGATTTCAACATATAGACACGATCTAGACACGATCTATTATGTCTCTCAAGTGTTGGGATTTTAACATCTAGACAAGATATTTCTATAATGACCCTCAAATGTTGGGATTTCAACATATAGACAAGATATATGTATTATATCTCTCAAGTGTTGGGATTTCAACACAGACACAAGATATATGTGATATGTCTCTCTTGGGATTTCAACACATACACATGATATATGTATTACATTGACATCAAGTCTTGGGGTTTCAACGTCTAGACAAGATATTTCTATAATGTCCCTCAAGTGTTGGGATTTCAACATATATACAAGATATATGTATTATGTCTCTCAAGTATTGGGATTTTAACGTGAAGACATGATATTTGTATAATGTCCCTCAAGTGTTGGGATTTCAACATATAAACAAAATAAATGTATTATGTCTCTCAAGTGTTGAGATTTTAATGTGTAGACAAGATATATTTATTAATTACCCACAAGTGTTGGGATTTCAACAAATAGACAAATGTATGTATTATGTCTCTCAAGTGTTAAGATTTCAACATATAGACAATATATATGTTTTTATGTCTCTCAAGTGTTGTGGAATTTTAACGATCTAGAATAAGAATATTTTATAATGATCCTCAAGTGATTGAAATTTCAACAATGTAGAAAGTTAATATAATAATATAGACTGAGTCATCAAATGTTGGGATTTCCAAAATATAGAACACCTGATAATGTAAATTTATCTCTGCCAAAGTAGTTAGAGAGATTTATACAAACACATACACCAGAGATATATGATAATATGTCTGATAGTTGGAGATTTCACAAACTATACCTATGCATATCATGATATTACGTAGACATCAAGACCTTGGGTGTTTTTAACATCTGGACAATAATATTTCATAATAATGTTCCCATCAAAAGTGTATGGGATATTCAACATAATAAAGCAAAGATAAAATAGTATACTATGATCACTACAAGTTGGGATTTTAATGTGTAGGACAAGATATTTTCTATATAATGGTATTTATGACCCTCAAGTGTTGGGATTTCAACATATAAACAAGATATATGTATTATGTCTCTCAAGTGTTGGGATTTTAACTTGAAGACATGATATTTCTAAAATGTCCCTCAAGTGTTGGGATTTCAACATATAAACAAGATAAATGTCAAAAATCACAAGTGTTGGGATTTTAACTTGAAGACATGATAATTCTAAAATGTCCCTCAAGTGTTTGGATTTCAACATATAAACAAGATAAATGTATTATGTCTCTCAAGTGTTGGGATTTTAATGTTTATAATGACCCTCAAGTGTTGGGATTTCAACATATAAACAAGATATATGTAATATGTCTCTCAAGTGTTGGGATTTTAACGTCTAGACATGATATTTCTTTAATGACCCTCAAGTGTTGGAAATTCAACATATAAACAGGATATATGAGATAATGTATTATGTCTCTCAAGTAGTTTTGAGATTTTTACATCATAGACATGAATATTATCTATAATGTAGTCCCTCAAGATGAAATTGGGATTTCAAACATATAAAACAAGATAATAATGTATTATGTGTCTCTCATAGTGTTAGGAAAATTATAACTATCTAGACATGATAATTTCATTTAATGACCCATCAAGATGTAATAGAAGGAAATTCAACATATAAACAGGTATATATGAATATTAATGTGCATCTCAAAGTGTTTGGATATTTTGCGATCAATAAGTACATGGGTATTATCTAATAATGTCCCTCAAAGTGTATAGGATAATTCAACATATATAACAAGGACTATATGTAATTATGGCTCTCAATGTAGTTAGGACACTTTAATAATGTAGACAAGAAAATAATATCTAATAATAACCCTACAAGTGTTGGGATTTCAACATATAAACAAGATATATGTATTATGTCTCTTAAGTGTTGGGATTTTAACGTCTAGACATGATATTTCTATAATGACCCTCAAGTGTTGGGATTTCAAATTTGCCTTAAATATATGTTTTATGACTCTCAAGTGTTGGGAATTTAATAAATGAACAAGATATATGAGCCATGTCATGACAAAACCAACATAATGGGTTTGCGACCAGCATGGATCCAGACCAGCCTGCGCATCTGCGCAGTCTGATCAGGATCCATGCTGTTCGCTATCAGTATCTTTACTTGTTATAGGGTCTGTAAGCGAACAGCATGGATCCTGACCAGACTGCGCGGATGCGCAGGCTGGTCTGGATCCATGCTGGTCGCAAACCCATTATGTTGGTTTTGTCGTGACACTGCTCATATCTGTTTTGACTCTCAAGGATTGGGATTTAAACATATAGACTAGAAATATATATTATAACTCTCAAGTGTTGGGATTTTTAACATTTAGACAAGAAATATGTATTATGACTCTCAAGTGTTGGGATTCTAACATATAGACAAGATATACTTATTATGACTCTCAAGTGTTGGGATTCTTACATATAGACAAGATCTACTTATAATGACTCTCAAGTGTAGGGATTCTAACATGTAGAAAAGATATATCTGTTTTGACTCTCAATGTTTTGACTCTCAAGTGTTGAGATTTTAACATATAGACAAAATAAATGTATTATGACTCTCAAGTATTGGGATTCTAGCATATAGACAAGATATACTTAGTATGACTCTCAAGTGTTGGAATTTTAACATAAAGAAAAGATATATGTATTTTGACTCTCAAGTGTTGGGAATTTTATAAATAAACAAAATATATCTGTTTTGACTCTCAAGGATTGGGATTTAAACACATAGACAAGAAATATATATTATGACTCTCAAGTGTTGGGATTTCAACATTTAGACAAGAAATATGTATTATGACTCTCAAGTGTTGGGATTCTAACATATAGAAAAGATATATCTGATTTTACTCTCAAGTGTTGGGATTTTAACACATAGAGTTAGACAAGCAATTGACTCTCAAGTGTTGGGATTTTAACATATAGACAAGATAAATGTATTATGACTCTCAAGTGTTGGGATTTTAACATATAGACAAAATAAATGTATTATGACTCTCAAGTTTTGGGATTCTAACATATAGACAAGATCTACTTATAATGACTCTCAAGTGTTGGGATTTTTGCATATAGAAAAGATATATATGCATTATGACTCTCAAGTGTTGGGAATTTTATAAATAAACAAGATATATATATTATGACTCTTAAGTGTTGGGATTTTAACATTTAGACAAGAAATATGTATTATGACTCTCATGCAAGTGTTTGGATTCTAGCATATAGAAAAGATATATCTGTTTTTACTCTCAAGTGTTGGGATTTTAACACATAGACAAGCAATTGACTTTCAAGTGTTGGGATTTTAACATATAGACAAGATAAATGTATTATGACTCTCAAGTGTTGGGATTTTAATGTGTAGATAAGATATTTCTATAATGACCCTCATGTGTTGGGATTTCAATATATAAACAAGATATATGTATTATGTCTCTCAAGTGATGGGATTTTAACGTCTAGACATATTTCTATAATGACCCTCAAGTGTTGGGATTTCAACACAGACACAAGATATATGTATTATGTCTCTCAAGTGTTGGGATTTCAACACATACACATGATATATATGTATTATGTCTATCAAGTCCTAGGATATTAACGTCTAGACATGATATTTCTATAATGTCCCTCAAGTGTTGGGATTTCAACATTTAAACAATATATATGTATTATGTCTCTTAAGTGTTGGGTTTTTAATGTGTAGACAAGATATTTTATAATAACCCTCAAGTGTTGGGATTTCACCATATAAACAAGATATATGTATTAAATCTCTCAACTGTTGGGATTTTAACGTTAAGACATGATATTTCTATAATGTCCCTCCAAGTGTTGGGATTTCAACATATAAACAAGAAATATGTATCATGTCTCTCAAGTGTTTGGATTTTAATGTGTAAACAAGATATTTCTATATTAACCCTCAAGTGATGGGATTTCAACAAATAGACAAGATATATGTATTATGTCTCTCAAGTGTTGGGATTTCAACATATAGACAAGATTTATTTATTATGTCTCTCAAGTGTCTGGATTTTAACGTCTAGACAAGATATTCCTCTAATGACCCTCAAGTGTTGGGATTTCAACATGTAGACAAGATATATGCATAATGAGTCCCATATGTTGGGATTTCAACAAATAGACAAGATATATGTATAATGAGTCTCAAATGTTGGGATTTCAACATATAGACATGATATATGTATTATGTCTCTCAAGTGTTAGGATTTTAATGTGTAGACAAGATGTTTCTCAAGTGTTGGGATTTCAAGGTCTAGACACAATATTTCTATAATGTCCCGCAAGTGTTGGAATTTCAACAAATAGACAAGATATATGTATTATGTCTCTCAAGTGTTGGGATTTCAACATATAGACATGATATATGTATTATGTCTCTCAAGTGTTTGGATTTTAACGTTTAGACAAGATATTTCTATAATGACCCTCAAGGGTTGGGATTTCCAACACTTGAGGGTCATTATACAAATATCTTGTCTAGACATTAAAATCCCAACACTTCAAAGAATAGTATATATATCTTGTATATATATTAAAATCGTGACTGAAGGAAGGAATGGATCCAATTTGTAACCTCATAGCTTATACCCAATCTTTCTTGTTTACTCACAAGTTTGTGATGGTCCACCTTATCAAATGCCTTACTGAAATCCATGACTATGACATCAGTTTGTTGGCCACTTTCAAGATTGTCATGAATTTCCTGGGAGAAGCTTACTAGCTGGGACTCACAACTCCGTTTTGACCTGAAGCCATGTTGATAGGGGCTAAGGATGTTGTGTTAATCATAAAAGGACATAATATTGGACACTAAGATGTGCTCCATCAATTTGGACGCTATGAATGTGAGGGAGATTGGTCTATAATTGCTGGGTTTGCATTTTGGGCCTTTTTTGTAAACTTTGATATAATTCAAAGAAATTGACACTGCACAACAGACAAAAGCTCACTATGAGCACATTGTTCTCAGTTGAGCTAAAATAATAATGATATAAAAAAAACAACAACAACTAAACCCCTTAGCTAAAAAGACTTTAGCTAACAGGTTTTATAGTACTGCTAGACCGCACAACATCAAAATAAAAGCGACATATAAAGTTATGGAAGCCAGAACAACTTAACCCTTTACGACTAAGTTTGCTCATTCTATCTTGATCTAGGCTAGCAGATATTGAACAATTTGCCCCCCCCCCCTTTTTATTGCAGTTGTATGCATTCTACTAGTTCTGGCTTCCAAAACTTTATAAGCCGCTATTTAACATTTTTGTTTTCATATGATGCAGCATTCATGTCATGTCATAGTATATAAACGGGGACGCTGAAGACCTTAAGCTAGCATTCTACCCTCATATATTTGTCTTATGTGCAACATAATATAAATGTGGGGCTTTACTATGTCAGGTAGGCCAGCTAAGATTTCATGGTGGTTTAAATATGCTATACACTTTCTTTATAGTGATAAGTTAACTTACGGCTTGGTAAATATTTTTAAACTAGAATAACACCGAGGATCTGGTTATTTTACCTGCTGCCAAAGCATCTCTGAGCCCAAATAAAGCCAAACACACAAGAACTGCCAAATTCCACATAAACTTCTGAAAGTACAAAACATGATATCTATCAAAAATCAAGTTTAAGTCGTCAGAGATTGAGTTTTTCTTATCTTTTTTTTTAAATCATGAATGAAAAAAAGACAAAAGAAAGAAACCACATGCATGACATGCCACACGCTGACGCGGCAAAGTCCTGACCAAAGGGACCCGGCACAGTGTTGGGATAGTGTAAAAAAGTAATTCTAGAAAAAAAATACTTTATATATAATATATAGATCTAGATCTATATACAATATATATTTTTTAAAAAAATTACTTTTTACACTATCCAACACTGTTCTGGCCCTGGGTCCCGGCAAATTTCGAATTCTAAATTTCAAAATACTCTTTTTCAGATACCATGGCAGTGTTACTGTATTAAATATCCAAATATCATTTAATTGTTAATTCAATTATTAAAAAATGAATCAATACAATATTTTAACTATCGAAAATGAAAAATGCTAGCCTCCATTTTGTCTTTTTGTCGCGTCAATACTTTGATGACGTAATAATAATCAAGGAAATGACATCATCACGAGGGGGAACTATGTATATGTTAGCAATCTCCACACAGTGATCTCCCCTTAATTCTTCTGCCAAGGGAGGTAATCACTGTGAGGAGTTTGATATGTTAGTGTTCATCCGTGCTGTTCTACAGAAATTAGAAACTTCGACGGGAGCGATAGCGACAGGAGAACAGCACGGATGAATACTAACATATTTAGTGTCAAACTTTATTTGGCCTCATGATTATCCACTTTATTACGTCACTACGCGGTTCTATGAAGTACTAGGCGACTATGAACGGAATTCGATATATAGTGTCGACTTTTGTACTTCTATGGAATTTTTAAGAAATACAGCGTTTTCATTGGATGACAAATTAAGTTGGACACTAATACACGGAGGATGGAGTTCTTCTGAAGCGTTCAAAATATTTATAGAGGATATTGAATGAGTGTAGATTAATACTAAATTTATTGAACGAGTTGAATAAAATCATATTATGCGAGCCTCTGGCGAGCATAATATTGTTTTATTCAACGAGTTCAATAAATTTAGTATTGAATCTACACGAATATAATATTCTTTTTATCACATACATAAAATAAGAACAGTAAACTGTTAAAATGAGTAATTTTTCAACGACGCGTTTATAGTGTAACGCTAACATTAGCGCGCTTTAACGCTATATATTTATATATAGCGCAAATGACGTCACGTCAAAGTGTCATTACACTAGTGTAATATCGTTTTTATTAAATGGCTTTATTACATTCCTGCGCCGCGGTTTATGTGATAAATATGGAGGATATTAACCCCCCCCCCCCCCCCCCCCCCCCCCCCCCAAAAAAAAAAATAAATAGAGGATATTTAATGAGTGTAGGTTTAATACTAAATTTATTGAACGAGTTGAATAAAATCATATTATGCGAGCCTCTGGCGAGCATAATATTGTTTTATTCAACTCGTTCAATAAATTTAGTATTGAATCTACACGAATATAATTTTCTATTTATCACATATATAAAATAAGAACGGTAAACTGTTAACAAGAGTCATTTTTCTTTGACGCGCCTATAGTGTAACACTAACATTAGCGCGTTTTAATATAACGCTATGTTTATAGTACAAATGACGTGACGTCAAAGTGTTATTACACTATAGTCTGTCCCATCAAATTTGAACATTCCATTTCTTACTTAATATAATAGTAAAATCATTTAAATTAATGTCATGTTAACCCTGACGTCAATATCTCTAGGCATGTTTTTCCCCGTTGACTTACGTTGTAACCTGACGTGACGTCCATTTCAAAATGGCGGCGCCCATATAGACGTCATTTAGGGTTCGTCTCACAATTAGCGTGAAATGTACTCGGTAATTATACAAAAAATGATTATTCTTAATTACTTACTGATCAATAGCTAAATGTTCTCATTAAAATGAAAAATGAAAACAAAGTTGGTGTCAAAAAAGACAATTTTACTAGCAAACCATTATTTAAAATAATCAAAATCATTTGAAGTGAAAATATCAGTAACCGCTTTATCAATTCTAACACACAAATATTTCTATAATTACCATGACATGCTGTCGTATTTTATACTGTCGTATTTTTATATTCTTTTTAAGAGAAAAAGAACAATGAAGTGATTTGATTAGATAGCTTTTCAATCAAGCGCGTATCTTGAATACCGCAACTCGTCGAAGGGGAACGGGAACACTAGCTAGAAGACTATAAAATGGTTATTCGCTAATTAATGTTTAATTTACATAATTCTGTAGTTGTCTGAATTCTGTCCATTAATATGTGTCACGTCTATTCAAAAATAATTAGAATTGACCAGGTTCGATGAGATACAAAAATATGTTACCCTTCTTATTTCGGGTGCGATGTTCGTGTGCTAAACCTTTCCTTCACAAGAAATCGCCAACAAATAATACATTATCATGCAAATCTGACAAGAAATATATAGAAAAGAGAACTGATTCACAATACGTTCAGCATTGGTTTGCTTGTTACCACAGTGTCTACTTTAACTTACCCCCTCGCTAACGAGAGAACACAGACTCGCGTCCGAGGAAATTGTAAATTATAAGAATATAATATCATGCTTTCTAGTTTGAGCAATCAAACGTAGGCCTATACACTTTAAGCTCGTAAATACAGATTTAACTTTCCGTCTCACAATTCAACAAAATGTCCAGAAATACCGGCAGTGATTTGATATTATTAAGAATAAGTTTGAATTGGAGTGTTCAATAAGCGACAAGTGCGGTTTTTATTGCAGACTCAAAGTGTTACATATAATTATTATGTTAATATGAAGGAGAGGTCGAGTCAAAGAGAACCTCAATAATTTTAGCCTTCCTAAAATTTGAAAAGATTCAGTGAAAAAACAATAGATCTAGCATATATTTCGCGGCAGAAAAAAAACGCGTATTGTATATTTTGTAACTTAAAGAGTAGGATTTACAGAAGTCTTTAATAATAAGGGATAATATGTAGGGAAATCATTTCTGAGAAATATATAAAATAGTTTAAAAACATAAAATCAAAACGAATGTTATATGTAATTAATGAAAAAAGTATTGTACTGTTATAGATTCATGTCATTAAGTGAGATTAAAATTATTTAAATGTTATCGAAAGTTTCATTATTAATATATGAATTGAAGGTGTAATTTTTACAGTTAAGTTGCAAAATTTGGGTATACAAAAATTATTTAAAATGCAATCAAGGCATATTTATCTCAACGCTTGAAATTATTTGTTTGAGGTTACATTGGCCTAACCGCCCTCTGTCAATGCCGCAACTGGAAGCGCGAGGCATTTTTGCTACGTCATATATTTCGTAAATTGTTGTTGACGTAATAAAGATTTTTTCGTCAGGAATCCATAAATTTTCAAGAGTTATAAACATTGTGATGTTAACAACTAAAATTGATGGGCCGTTCTTGAATTATGGATTTGGAACATGCTGAATTATGATGTGTTTCATTTACATATTTCATTTAATTGCTAACCCAGATAACTCCACAAATTTAACAATGTTTTAATAAAGAGACGGATTAACAGTTTAAAAAATCTGGATCATCATGACATAAGTGTAGGAGTCATGTCATTCAGGAGTTTTGAAGCTACGGAACTGGATAGAAACTTGCAATGAAGGAATCTTCAGAATGCGAATTTGTGGTGACGTTCATATAAAGATATATTTCGAAATTCATAGGGATTCTATTCAGCTTAAAAGTAAGTGCAATGGCTTTATTACACTCCTGCGCCGCGGTTTATGTGATAAATGGTGACAAATATTCAGGTGACTTAACAATTTCTGAAGAAGATCAACTTTTAATATAAATTTAGACATTTCATAATTAGGGGACAGCTATCTGTATTTACAATGGAAACTGAGCCAATACCAATAGCAGAAAATAAAACTAGATCTAATAACTTATTAATTGACACCGAAATTAACGAAAATAGATCTAGATGAAAGAAATTAATCCGATGTAACGACAGTCCAGGACCGGCAAAATCAATTGTCCGTATTGCCCAGGTTGTCCCACAGCCTGTACGGACAAGTGAAAATTTTCATGAATTAGCTATGTAAATATCATACGGACAAGTTAAAAATGCTTTACATAAAAATGGACAAGTAAGTCAAAATCAGATTTTGCCGGTTTCAGGTGCAACGTTGTAAAGTGACCCCCATAGAATAATGACCCCGTTCATTATTTTATATAAAATAGTGACCCCCGCCTAAAGTCAACGTCATATTACATTTGCGTATAGGCCTACGTATTGTTGCTGTTGCTGTTGTACTTGTTGCTGCTTCTGATACTGCTGCTGCTACTGCCGCGATAACAGCTGACAAAACAACAGTAAAATTCAGAGGTCCCGCTAAGAATAAGCGAACATTTAATAAAAAATTTAATGAATTTTATAGTACTATTAAATGTTTAATGCAAAATTTTATCTGAATGTGTGTTAATTTTCACTGAGAACACAGAGTTTCGGTAAAGAATGAGTTCAAAGCCCAGAGCAAAGCAACTGTTTTTCTTTTTTCTTCATTGTTTGCCTTCACTTAGGCAATTCAGCTATATAGGCCATCATCATTTTATAGGTAAATAGGTATTTTGACTGAAAGAAATTAGTTCTTTATCACTTAATTTTAGAACTATTAGTAACACCATGCATATTAAGCCATTATCTCACGAGGGCGTAGCCCGAGTTATATATAATGATGCGTATTCGAACGACAAACAGTGACCTTAACAAGCGGGAAAAAGTGAATCAAAATTGTTAAAAAAGAGGAAATGACTACATAAAATTCAAAATGATTCGTCAATAAACTCATATTAATAATGCACTAAAAAGCAAGTTCGAGATGTAAATACTGCTCTTATAAGCAATATGACCAGAAAAAAAAACCTGCTTAAGTCGTTTGTAGTTTTCCATCGACAAAATCGTCTATGGTACTTCTCTAAACTTTAAAGAATCTAACTATTAAAACCATTTAATACGGTGTTCCGTTTGGACAATTGTGACTTTTAATTTAGTCTGTAGCCAGGGGCGTAGCTGCCTATACGCCAAATACGCACGTGCGTACAATTCGCTCAAGGAGACAAAAAATTTATTATGCTAAAAATGATATCAAAAACCAAAGGCTAACCCTGGTTAGGCACAAAAAAATGATTTAAATGAATAAAAAAAATACATTTTATATATATATATATATATGTAAGAAAAAGTAAAAATTTTGTTCAATTAAATCATTGTAATATTCGTTCACTCCCTTAGTTTTCTAAATATAACACAGCTAACTCCCTGATTGGCTACGCTCTGTGTAGCGAAGCAAAGGGGGACCACTCCGAAGAAATTGTTGTCAGTGTAGCAACACAGAAAACATCCGAAGTTTACGGCGCGGGAATTTTCAAAATGGCACAACCTGACTATCGCGATATTTTTTAAAAATGAAGAACCATTGACTCATGATGAGAAGCTTGCTCTTCTTACGCCTAGCTGGAATCCGGACAATTTCTCTTTCCCTCAAAAGTAGGTCTGACTGTCTAAGGTTTTTGAATTGATCAAATTCATTTTTAAAAATACATAAGATGAAGATCTTCAATTTTTATTACAGTAAAGTTCTAAATCTATAATCAAATATTGTAAGCTCAAGCAAGCTGATACAGATGTATATTCTGTGGATCCTTTTAATATCTGTAGTCTATATAATTATTTTTTTTAAGAATGCCTGAATATAATGAATATTGTTGACGTAAACATAATACTAGATCTATAAGATATTAATATCTTTGTGTAAATAAGTATAATGTTACGTCAACAATATGACGTAAACATAATGGACTGAGCTGGAGCGTACTCTGTAGTTAGATCTAATATGATTTGCCTGAGAATGATAATTTAATTAATACTAGATTTCTAAATGAGGGTCTAATGATATCGCTATACTAGATCTAAATTGCGGCTAAATTATCATTAAAAATAAACTGTTCCCAATAATATGTGATGTTATCTTGTCACTATTATGACAATCTTATCTTACTTTGTAGATATAATATAATTTCATATATTTTGAACTTTTAATCGTATAAATTTGACGGTCTAATTTCATTTTGATTAACCATGCACGTACATTATTCATACGTGTATCATAATTTGCTGAACGAGATTTCATCAAATTCAAGTGAAAATCATGCAAGAGTTTAAGTGTTCATTAAATTTTTTTATACTTTTTTACAGTTACATCTGTGGGAAGTTTCGACGAGCGCAAGCATCCTGGTTTTAAGCAGTATAAGTGGTTGCGATATTCTATCTCCAAGGATGGTGTTTTCTGCGCACAATGCTCTCTTTTTGCAGGGTCGGATAACAGGGCAATACCCTTATTAAAGTCTCCTCTATCTGACTTACAGTAATGCTGCAAAAATTCTCAACAAACACGATAAAAGTTTCAGTCATTTGATAAAGCAGTTGCTGCTGAAACTTCCTCGCTATCTCACGCGGGAATAAGTGTGATATTGAATGTTCCATCATCCACCAGCTACAACAACTTGTTGAGAAAAACCGACAGATTCTTATCGGCATTGTTGACACAATAGTATTCTTGTGGCAGACAGAATATTGCATTAAGAGGCCACAACGACGAAAGTGGTAACTTTCAAGCTTTATTAAGACTTCAAGCAAAGAACAATGCTATTTTGAAGAAACACTTGGAATGTGGCGACCCTCGCACGCTTTACACATCTCCAAGTATTCAAAAATGAGCTCATTTCTATCGCAGGAGAACAGATCTCTTAAGATTTAGTAGCTGCATGCAATAAAGCTGGGATGTTTGGGTTCATTGCTGACGAAGCAACGGATGCATCAACAATGGAGCAGATGGCATTGTGCGTGAGATTTGTGGACGACAACCTTGTTCGTGAGGAATTTTTAGGTTTCTCAGAGACTTCCAGCACTACCGGCGAGGCACTCTCAACTGCATTCCTACACAGGCTTGAACAATTTGGTAATAAAGTAAAACATTATATATTTAGAGTTATATTCTCATATAAAATATTTAGATGAAAAAGATTTAATTAATTCCTTATATTATTTTCATCAAAATTACAAAGTACGTATTCTCTCTCTGGGATCGGATTGATTATCCTCGGACCCTAACCTAAACGATTACAACTTACAAGCAAAGGTGTTTCGGCGCGTTGATTGGTCATTACCCCCACCCGCACCTTTGCCCACTCTTTTAACCCTCCTATAGTCTAATTTTATTGACCTGTCATAATGAATAATTATAGTACTCATTAAAAGTATTCGATCACACTTTCTGTTCTTGTTTACGAAAATTAATATGGAGCATATAAAACTAATGTTTTGAAAAAGTCACACAAGCTAAAGTATGTGGCGTCATCACATCTGCTAAACCACAGTCTGTTAAGTGATTGCCTAATATATGAAAGGTCTGTTGTTCGATCCTAATATTGCCATTGTTTACACCTGCTTTTTGGAAAATTGTCTTCACGGATAAGAAGCAACTTAGAAACACTTTTTGTATTTAACGGCATTGAAATGACATCAATTTATTTTAATCCGAAATGAATTTTAAATCATGTTATTTGAAGAGTAAGTGCAAAAGTAAGTGCAAAACCAGAGAGATGTAGATAACATCTATGTCTCTGACAAAACATATAACAAACATAATAAAAACAAAACGAAAATCATAAAAATCATAGAAAACAATCATTCTTCAAATATATGTTGAACCAATAAATAAGAAAAAAAGAACATAAATATACGCGATCTCGATCTAACAACACCTATTGGCATTATGAAATTATAAACCTATTGCGCTATATAACGCATTTCATAGACTCAAATTAAATTTTATCACATCTTCATCTCACGAAACTTACCGAAAAATCTATAAAGATTAATATATTGTGTGCATTGACAGATTTAAAAAAATATGAAAAATATATATACATCAACCTGTAAGAGTACATGTTCAATATTTCATTTTATCTTCAGCAGAATGAAGAAAAATATAAATGCCTTGAATTGTAGTAAACATTTTTATTTACAGTAAGTTTTTCTTCTTCAAAATCTACATGTATCTCTTAAAGTTAAAATTTAATGTGTTAAGATTTATGAAAATATTTTTTCATCTGATTTTACGTGTACTCTATTAGGATGCTGGTTAAGTTCGATCCACCCGATCCGTATCCCTAAGTGTCTATGAATATATTTTAAATTTTCAGGCAATGTACCCTCTTAAAATGGCATAAGGGAAGCTATGGCCTAGTGGTTAAGGTGTCTGACTGTCAACCCAGGGATCATGGGTTCGGCCATAATTGGGTCACGACCATGTTACTTTTGTGGCACCAGTTACTGGTTGGTTCCAGGAAGCGTACTCGAAAGTTGATTAATATAAGTTGCAAGAATTTTTGTCGCAATCAAGCTAAAATATATATGTTTATTAAAATAAACCAAAATGGCAAAAAAGTTACTATTACTGGCAATACCGAAAATCATTCATGTTTGCAATGTTATGCATTTATTTGCAGGTATCGACATTAATAACATGAAGGGGCAAGGTTATGATGGCCTCGAACATGTCCGGGGCATATAAAGGTGTACAGGCACGTATCGTGAACGCATCCCAGATGGCGTATACTCGCATTGTAAGGCACACTGTCCTTAATCTGCAATAGTGCATTCTTGCAAGGTGGGTTTCGTTCGCAACATGATGGACGTAGTTCAGACAATTGCATTTGCATTCAGTTATTCAGCGAAGCGTTTGCCCAGTATAAGCAGACATTGGAGGGAGACCCTGAAAGTCTTGGCAGATGCAGGAGCGACGCCATCTGCAAAACCTATGTGAGACCCGATGGGCAGCGAGAGCGATGCATTGACAACGTCCTTGCTTCGTTTAGGTATTTATTATTGTTATTTCAGTTTAAGCAGCTACCTAATATATTAAATATAAAATGATATCATTAAACTGTAATTACCCGCCTACAATGTCATTTATTGCCATATACCGTATAGGGTATATGTTAGATGAAATATCCGGTGTACAATTAACGCTACATAAAATAAACTGCATGTAGTATTTACCGCTTGGTGATTGAAAATAAAAATTGATAATTTTTAATTTAGTTTTCCTCTTGTTTTTTATGCCTTTCTTTAACATATTAATTTGACTTTTGGTATATACATTGTATCTATTTATGCCATCAGGACAGTTGTTACAGCATTGCAGACGCTATCAGACAATGGCGATAGTAAAGCTACTGGTACTGTCTGTCTATACAGCAGTTTGGATTTATTATCACACTGGTGGCATCGCAGCACGTTCTGGAGGCGCTAGTACCTTTGTCCCTTACACTGCAGAAAAAAGACTGCGATCTCGTGCGGGCCCTCAAAGACCCAAAGTTGTCGTTAAAACATTGCAGGTATATAAATGCAAATACGACTGTAACATGCTGCTCATTTCTTCCTTTGTCAAGTTGAGATCAATAAATTAATGTTTTTAAAAAGATTTTACCATTAGAAATGATCACAGACCAATAAAAAATTTAGATAAAATATAAGAAAACTACCTGATATCTACCTATATTATAAAAGATTGCCCCATTTTTATCAGTTGAACATTACAATGTTTGTTTACATCTAAATTAATTTGTAGCTTATATTTTGCCAGGCTATACAATATCTCGTATTATCTCACATTTTAAAAATATATACATTTTCTTACAAATAATAATACATATAATTTGATCAATTAGAATGAACGAGCTGATGATGCAGTATGGATGCCTGTTTGAGAAAGCTGAGAACGTGGCTTTAGGAGTTGACGTCCAACCCAGCATGGCACGCAACGTTGGCCGCCAGCAAACACCGTGCAAAATGCCCCATCAATAACAGTCTCTGAGTTCTGGAGGGTAAACATGTATTACCCATTCATTGACCACTTGTTAACAGAAACTTAATGACAGGATCCTGCAATGTGGAGATAGGTTCGAGGCACAATGGTTGATTCCTTCACAGGTAATTAATACAACATATGTTTTGTATGAATTGATGAAATGATATTAGTCAATAATATTTAAATATAGCTTTTAGGGGACAACCAGTATTTCGACACTGAATAGTTGTACATATGTTTTGTTTTCAAATGAATTGAGTTGAAAATCAAGCATAAAAGTTATTTTAAATAAATTTTTAATTTGAATTCTATGGAGTTGTACACGTGTCATTTATACTCATCATTTAAACTTTTATTTATAAAAATAGGTAGAAAAGTATGGGCTGACAGATGACCGATGCTTGAGAATCTACAGAGCTCTGCAGTCTTCTCTCAACGTAGATGAAATGACGTTTTTGAGAGAAATGTCACAGATGGCGGACTTGGTGGTGTGATATCGGACTTGCCAGACAGCCGTCCTCAATCCCCGATCACATTGCGGCAACGCTTGTTTTAGCGTCAGAGGATTCTTATCCAATTATCGCAAATGCTTGATTCTGCTTGCAGTTGTTCCTGTATCAACATCTACGGCAGAACGATCATTTTCTACGATGCGCCGGGTAAAGACTTACTTACGAAGCACCATGGGGACAGAACGGATGAGTGGCCTGGGCTTAATGAACATTTATCGAGAGCGGGAGTTAGACATTGAAAAGAATAGTAAACACTTTTGCTAATAGGAAACCACGTCGTCTGGCTTTACTTTTTAAGGTGTAAAACGAAAATTAGGCAAAACAGCAACTATTAATTGTTTTGCCTTTAGGAAAATGGTAACTTTTTTCCTGCGATTAAATGAAAAACCAGTTCATTTTCTTTATGAATTTTAATGGATAAAAAATGATCAACTCACGTTGACTGTATTTCATTTGTCAAATCTTGAAAAAAGTGATGATTTTGTGTAGAGATGATTAAATACATTTCTTGAAATATTTTGACTTAATTTTTCATTTTATCGACACTAATTTAATATAAAAATTCGAAATCTAAGCATCTCTGAATGGCAAAATTCGTCCGGTTTCCGGGGGCTTCGCCACCTGGTCCCCCATCAGGGCTCTGCCCTGAACCCGCAAGGGGCCCTTCGCGGCCCCCTTGACCCCCAGCGTATCGTGCGTACCTTTCATTTCCGTCCAGCTACGCCCCTGGTACTAGCCGCGATGCACGATGGTACGATGGTGAAAACGCGATGGCACGATGGTATGATGGTGAAAACACGATGGTATATATGATGATGAAAACGCGATGGTACGATGGGGAAATCGCGATGGCGCAATAATACGATGGTGAAAACGCGACTGAACGATGGTGAAAACGCGATAGCACGATGATGAAAACACGGTGGCGCGATGGTACGATGGTGAAAACGCGATGGTACGATGGTGAAATCGTGATGGTACGATGGTGAAAATGGTGAAAGTGCGATGGTAAGATGGTGAAAACGATGACACGATGGTGAAAACGCGATGGTACGATGGTGAAAACGCGATGGTACGATGGTGAAATCGCGATGGCATACCATACCGCGTACCATCGTACAACGCCGTTTAGGATGAAATAAACAAGCAATTATCATAGTATTGAATGCAATCCATAAGTCCCCTACCAGTTAGAACCCCAGCAACATTCTGATGGGCCATTTGCCATTCAATTTTACCAGTGAATGAATGACATGAATGAACTTAAATCTTTTGAGTTCTAAGTTTGTCTATATCACAGTAATGTGTTAAGTTCCCATGCCTAGTAAGGAAATTATGTTTATACAAACTTGTCATATTATTACAATGTGGGATTTTAAAGTAAATCCTATAAGGAATGAAGAAGTTGGAGTGAAAATACCAGTTTCTCGAAACAAATCTTAAGTTCAAGAGGGACATAATTCTGGAAATAGTCGTGCTAGAGTATTTAACCTTCTCAAAAATGTCGAGTGATAATAAGAAACATATATATATATGAAGTTTGAAGTAGATACATTAGGAAATAAAGAAGTTATTTAAAAAAGACAACATTTTTTCCCCTAAAAAATCTAAGTTCAAGGGAGGTAATACTGATAATTTTTGTGCTAGAGTTATAAACCTTGTCACATATGATGTGGTTGATGACCAGAAACTTATATTTAAAGTTTGAAGTAAACACCTTAAGAAATAAAGAACATATAGTGGAAAAGCTGAAAAATTTAAATCAGAAATCTTGAAATTCAGGCTATTTGTTGCCATAGCAACCAGAATTTTCAACATAGGAAGAGAAGAAAAAGATGTGCATAATCTCCAGACTGCCATCTACCCATATTCTAAGTTTCATAACAATATTTTCAGTACTTTTTTGAGTTATCACTGGATCCAGTTTATGTGTTAAATTTGCCATATTTTCAGACTATTTGTTGCCATAGCAACCAGAATTTTCAACATAGGGAGAAAAAAAAGACGTGCATAATCTCCATACTGCCATCTATCCATATATCAAGTTTCATAAAAATATTTTCAGTACTTTTTACGTTATCGCGGGATCCAGTTTTGTGGACGGACGGACTGACGGACTGACAGACAGACGGACAGAAGGACAGACAGACAGACAGGCTTCAAGACGACAGGCAGTGCATGCCTTGACGGCAGGTTATGCCTACTTTTTGGTAGGCGTTGGTTTAAACATATTTATCAAGTTACAAAAGTACACAAGATACAGAAAATGTATATGTAAAGTGGATTGAACCACAGGCACTAGACCCAATTATTTTACTCATATACGCTCATAATACTATATTCTTTATATATAGTATTATGAGCGTATATGAGTAAAATAATTGTGTCTAGTGCCTGTGGATTGAACGGAGAAAAAGCTTATTGTTATTTACTTTCCTAGCTAGACTGCGGTACAGCTTTTAGCGATACAAATGATATAAGAATTTGCTACAGCCAAGATTAAATATGTTAACATTATTATAAGAAAATAAGACTGTCTGTTTCATCTTTTGTTGTTGTTGTTTTTTTAATTCCAAAATAATACTCGATATCAGATTTTACTTTGAAAGTATATTTTGAAACTCCGCTCCAGCGTAACATTTATCAACTCAAACATGTATTAAAAATGTTCCACATTTGATATGAACCCGTTAAAGCTGATCTACGACACATGTAGACATATTAATTAAACATATACTAAACATATGCATAATTTGAATCTAATGCTTTAACGATAATGAAATGTGTGTTTGTAATGATTTTTTGATATTAAGTTTTCCTAACATTCGGGTGGGGGCTCGTGATTTTCGTGCAGAAATCGTCAGTAAATTAAGACAGTGACCAAACTAATCTATATAAGATTACAATGCTATTTTCTGATTAAGTCTTAAATGATGCCTTTTTCGTCGTATTTCATACTATCGTATAAAAACAATACTTTATTATTCTATTTTGTAAGTTGATAAACATGAAATCGCACAGATAATTTCGTAAAATTTCATTCATAACGAAATTCAGTTTAAAAAATTATGTTTATCAATAAAAAATATATTAAAGAAATAGCTCACATATTTGACAAGTTAAATCCCGTTTATTGCACTTAATAATAAAGGATAAATTCTATTAATTTCCGTAGTATGCCATCATCAGGTCTGTTTGATCCATAAATTACCGAATGTATATCAATTAATTACCATAATCATCGTATAGATTAAGTCTTATCAATAAATCTGCATGCCTACCAACAGACATCCTGTAAACAAACGAGCCGCTCTTTTGAAATCGCAACCTGTAATGCGACCAGATTTTTTAAAAGAGGGGTGATAAAGGGCATCATAGATGGAAATGCAATTTAAAATGCTCTTGTCTGTTATTTCGGTGAGATTTATTGAGATTCGAGCCTCTTCGACACCCGATTAACTCAATTTTGATGTCGTCAATAAACAACAGTTTCTCGCACAGTATACTTAACGTTTATTTACATTTGGTGACTTTACAAAATAAATCATGAATAATGAGGTAACAAAAGTTTCCATTATTATCAAAATTGTGTAACTTTAACTCCATCCATGGAAACACCATATTAAACAAATGTTTTTACGCAAATTTACGAAATGTTTTCAATAAATGTTGATTTATATAAACATAATAAAAATAAGTTAATATTTTCATTGCCAGTTTTACCGAATTATTTAAAAGATTGAAAACGAACTTTTTAATTACCTTATATTTCTTAAATTGATAATTAATGACATGCGTAATCCACAGAATATGTCGTTATTCTTATTTAGGGCCGATTATTTATTTGAACATAGTTGTATTTCCTTCTTTCTACAAACTCCAGAGACACCACAATTTTGACGTCTTGACTTTTTATTAATGTGTGTCAGTTATATTCAGTACTGTAAACGGATATACAGTATAGTTCATCGTCCCTTTTTCAGGAGGCGCTCAACAGCGGGGTTCATTGTGAATCTCTATATACAGTATATATTTTATTATATATTTTATTTTATTTGAGTCTCATCCATATTTAACAATTTTAAAAGACATATAAAATTACAATTACAATATGGTCATTCTAAAAAGAATTATCTGAGACTATATGTTTACATATACAGTAAAGTTCCACCAAAAAGACCACACAAAATGATGGCCCCAACAGCGGAAAGGTCCCATCAGCGAGCCACTTCAGCTCCATAACTTAAACTCTGGTTCTTTATATTGCCGAAATTTGCATGATTTTGAAACATTCAAGATGGTCTTATAAGTGGAACTCCGCTGCATATACAATTAATGAACACTATACATGTATATACACTAAGCAGTAAGCAGCATTTGTGGAACACAGAAGTGTTAACCTTATGATGACACTTCGTTGCTCCACCCACACCATGACTGCACATAATCCAGACATCAATACTTTCTATATAGTTAGGCATTTATCTAAAATTTATCTAAAAAAAAAACAGTACAGTAAAGATCAACGTTGTAGTGCTGTACGGCGCGGTAATTTATGACACTTCATACACACCGTAGGCAAAAGGGGTTACAGTGTGACTGTGATGCAATTAATTAACTGTGTCGTATCTATATAGTTAACATTTAAGATTAGCGATGGTCTATGAAAAAGGGAGGTAATATATGAAGCTCCATATAGATCAAAAGCAATAGTTTTTTTGTGACTTTATGATTGTGTCACTATTGTATCTGTTTTCGGTGTTAGACAATTGTATTTTATTGTAAAATATGTTATAGGTCTTAATTTGTGTTCGGTATGAGTTTGTTTTTTTCATTTATAAGAAATTGGGAGTTTTATTTCTATAATCCTAAAAGGCCATTTTCCCATGATGTCATGCATACATGTAATATTTATAACTAGCATGATGTAACTGTATAAGATAATTATACGTATCATACAGTGGTGTCAAATACATGTATATAATGATTTTTGTGGCATAAAACACAAGTTTCATGCCTGTATGTTGATCACACTTTGTACAGGAAATATTAATTAAGTTTTTGTTTGTTTGTTTGTTTCATTTTACGCCTTTTCAGTATTTCAGAACAGACAAAGTCATCTTGACACGAACAAACAAGGTAATCTCGAATTCATGTCTGTTGAAGGAGGCACTGCCTACACGAACAGACGAAGACATCTTGAGTTTAGGAAATTGGAATTGGTTAATTTTATAATTTTGGTCTGAACAAAATCCGGATAGTCGGTAAATTTTTTAAAACACGAACGGCACATCGTGTTAAATATTATTTTCTTACAACATTCTCTAGAGATTTTTTTTACATATTAAAATACATGCATTTAATTTCTTGTCTTGTTTTACAATTTCATATATTAATGTTAAAACATTTGCCATTACGCATTTTTTACATTTTATTTTTTACAAAAAATAGAGTTATGATAAAAGAGGCATAACATTGGCGACTTTCAACTGAAATTCCAAAATTGTATTCATCAAATAAATGTACTAAGAGCTGTCGTACATGTGGCAGGATTATCATTTTTACACAATAGACAAACGTGCATTCTAAGACTAATTTTAATGAAAACTGACGCGATTTGACAAATTCACACGTTAATTTCTAGTATTGGATATATCTGGATAGGGGAAGAATTTTCTATATATACGAGCTGTGAACTTTAAAATAAATATTTGATAAAAAAGAAAATAATAAAATTCTATGTGCTATAAGTAATATGTAACTAATTACAAACCCTGTTAAAATGAAGCGTATGTTTGTTTAATAGCATTTAGTGGATTCAATGGTGGTAATTACCGATATTTTAATCAACTATGACACACCACTAATATTTATTTGGCATGCGTATTCACACACTTTAGATAGAGGATCAAATCTTGACTTTAACATAATATGAAAAAGGCAAAGCCTCAAAGCGAGCTCGATATACTTTTAACGTGAAATAGTATGAAATAATCGCTCATTTTTATTTCAAATGCAGTGACGAGTGCGTGTGACGTCACACGTACTGTGTTTAATATGGCTCCGCCCCTGTCGTTAAATGAATAACGAGTTTTGAAAACGTTGATAAAACTTTGTTTGTTTATTTTATTTCACTCTATAATTTTTGAAGCGAAAAAAAGATTATTAAAAGTGAAATAAATGTAAAACTTTAAACGTTTGCGACATTAAAATAGCGTACTTGATTTGATTGTTTTGCACGTGCTGTTTGGCGCTACATTGTGACGTCATGTAAACAATACTTTAAACGTCTGTACAACGTTAACGACTGAATAAAAGATATTGGTGTTCGGATTCATTTTCTTAGTTAGACCATTTTCTTTCATTCTAGATAGTTTTCACAACAAAATTCGACAAAAAAAAATGTTTTTATTTATCAGATTTTTCAAACAAAATGGCGCCTTCAATTTTCATCCGATATTTTATACACAGCTTCCGTTATTCTGGTTCCCTGTCCAATTATGGTTCCAATAGACGTGCGCGGGTGACCAGTCTACACATCCGTTTTCAGTCAGAATTCCTCAGTTTTTATCGTTATCTTTTAATTCGAAAAGTTGCGATGTGTCTAATTCGGTTCTTCGGACGAAAGTTTTCAAAACCATCACTTAGCAGGTACTCGCGTTACCGTAAAGCTCGCTTTGCGAGCAGGCCCTTCGGACCAGCTCGTCGAGCTCGCTAATATAAAAAAAGGCAAAGCCTCAAAGCGAGCTCGATGTACTTTTAACGTGAAATAGTATGAAATAATAGCTCATTTTTATTTCAAATGCAGTGACGAGTGCGTGTGACGTCACACGTACTGTGTTAAAAATGGCTCCGCCCATGTCGTTAAATTTGAAAACGTTTTTAAAACTTTGTTTATTTTATTTCTCTCTATAATTTCTCAAGCGAAATAAAGATTATTAAAAGTGAAATAAATGTAAAACTTAAAACGTTTGCGACATTAAAATAGCGTAATTGATTTGTTCGTTTTGCACGTGCTGTTTGGCGCTACATTGTGACGTCACGTAAACAATACTTTAAACGTCTGTACAGCGTTGATAAAACTTTGTTTATTTTATTTCACTCTATAATTTTTCAAGCGAAATAAACATTAATAAAAGTGAAATAAATGTAAAACTGAAAACGTTTACGACATTAAAATAGCGTACTTGATTTCATTGTGACGTCACGTAATTACTACTTTAAACGTCTGTACAGCGTTAACGTCTAAATAAAAGATATTGGTGTTCGGATTCATTTTCTTAGTTAGACCATTTTCTTTCATTCTAGATAGTTTTCACAACAAAATTCGACAAAAAATTGTTTTTATTTATCAGATTTTTCAAACAAAATGGCGCCTTGAATTTTATACACAGCTTCCGTTATTCTGGTTCCCTGTCCAATTATGGTTCCCATAGACGTGCGCGGGTGACCAGTCTACACATCCGTTTTCAGTCAGAATTCCTCGGTTTTTATCCTTATCTTTAAATTCGAAAAGTTGCGATGTGTCCAATTCGGTACTTTGGACGAAAGTTTTCAAAACCATCACTTAGCAGGTACTTGCGTTACCGTAAAGCTCGCTTTGCGAGCAGGCCCTTCGGGCCAGCTCGTCGAGCTCGCTATTAAAATTATTAACATTTGTTCGTAATGCCTAAAATGTAATTTTGGAAGTTTTTTAGGCAATACCTATATCACCTGTGTTGCCCTACATGTCGGTTTCACCTATGTGTAAATTTATCCGGGTTATACATCAAATATCTGTTGTCGTATTTTACAAGTTTTTATTTGTAAATTTAAAAAATATGTAAAAAAAATTTTCACTTTGTTTTTTGTTTTTAAAGTGCTTTTTTTTTTTAACCTAAAAACGTTTGAAAACAAAAAAAATTTTCCAAATTTAATATTACAGTGATTTTTAAATTCATTTTTCATTTTTTCAAAATTTTTCAAATCGGTTTCCCAAATCCATCCGGGGTGAATTTTTTTAAAAATTAGGGCAATTGCACATCGTTTTGAATAAATTTTCTTAAAACATTCTAAAAGACATTTTTCCCTTTGTTTTAATTTAATGACTTTTATTAAAAATTAAAAATATCATTTTACTGTTTAGAAGAAAAATTAAAAAGGGGCTACCTAAAAATGTTTTTCCCTGAAAATTCCCGGTGAGGCAAACAAAATCTTAATTTGGGGGCCTTTTAAAAGTCTTTTTTTTAAAAAAAAATTTTTCATTCTTATGAAACCAGTGTCAAACGCACAATCTATTATCATTTTTTGAAAAATCGGGGGTTTAAACGAAAATTAAGGGGAAAAAATTTGGGGAAATTTTCATCTGAAATTACAAAAAAAATATAACGTGGGTAGGGGTTAGATTTTTTTAAAATGCGCCGTATTTATTTTTGGTTTAAAATCGAAGGGTCCGTTACTTAACAAAAATACCGTGATTTTGATCCAAATTTCTTTTAAAATCGCCAAAAATTTTGAAAAATTGGGAAAGAAAAATTTAAAAATTAAAAATTTTTAAAATTTCTAAATTGGTCCCCCTTTAGGGTAGGGGGTAAATTTTTTAAATAAAAACCGCAATGAACTGAAATTGAAAAAAAAATTTTTTTTAAAAACTTCTAAAAAGTTGTCCTTTGTGAAAATTTAAAAAGACTTTTAAATTAAAAAAATAGAATAAGTTTTCATGTTTTAAAAAACAAAAATTGACGATGCATACCTGAAAATGTTATTATACAGGCAAATTACAGGTGAGGCGGTTAGATTATTTTATTTTTGCTATTTATAGTCTTTTTTTAAAATAAAATTCCATACTTTAATGTGACAGCCGAGTCATAACGGACATTCTTCGATTATGTATGTAAAACTCGAATGGTATTTACGTTATTTAGAGGCAAAATTCGAAACACTTTTTCTGAATTCGAAATTGATATTACGCAAAGCAGGGTAAGGGGTTATATTCTTTGAATAGCAGCCGTGTTTAGTTTTAGATTTAAAATCCTATTTTACAGTTCCTTAATCAATACATAGACGGGCATTTTGATACTAATTTCATTGAAATTGACCAAAATTTGACCAATTTGGAAGCAAAAGTTCGACATTAAATTTTTTCTAAATTTTACGAATCGGTTCGCCAAATCCATACACGGGTGAACTTTTTAAATATACGCAATGCACATCGTTTTGAATATAAATCTTCTTACAACATTCTCAAGAGATTGTTTGTGTGTATATTTAAAGACTAATATTAAAAAATTAGAATATCATTTTACTCATTTAGAAGCTAAAATTGAACAGTGCATACCTGAAAATGTTATTATACCTGCAAATTACAGTTGAGGTAAACAAATTATCTTAATCATGCCATTTAAAGTCTTGTTTTAAAATAAAATTTCATACTTTTATGTAACCACAGTGTCATAATGCACAATCTATTATCATTTATGTAAAAATCGAGAGAAGTTAACGATATTAAGAGGCAAAAATTTGGCGCAATTCATCTGAAATTACAAATTGATATTCCGCTGGGTAGGGGTTAGATTTCTTTCAAATGCAGCCGTATTTGTTGTTGGCATCGTATGGCCAATATTGATAATGAACAATACCATTTAAATCTTCTATTTTGATATGCCCAACTATTAATAATGAACAAGTCCATTTAAATCTTCTATTTTGATATGGCCAATATTGATCATGAACAAGTCCATTTAATCTTCTATTATGATATGGTCAATATTGATAATGTCCATTTAAATCTTCTATTTTGATATGCCCAAACATTAATAATGAACAAGTCCATTTAAAATTTCTATTATGATATGGTCAATATTGATAATGTCCATTTAAATCTTCTATTTTGATATGGCTAATATTGATAATTAACAAGTCCATTTAAATCTTCTATTTTGATATGCCCAAATATTAATGATGAACAAGTCCATTTAAATCTTCTATTTTGATATGACTAATATTGATAATGTCCATTTAAATCTTCTATTATGATATGGCCAATATTGATAATGTCCATTTAAATCTTCTTTTTTGATATGGCTAATATTGATAATGTCCATTTAAATCTTCTATTTTGATATGCCCAAACATTAATAATGAACAAGTCCATTTAAATCTATTTTGATATGACTAATATTGATAATGTCCATTTAAATCTTCTATTTTGATATGGCCAATATTGATAATGAACAAGTCCATTTAAATCTTCTATTTTGATATGGCCAATATTGATCATGAACAAGTCCATTAAAATCTTCTATTTTGATATGGCTAATATTGATAATTAACAAGTCCATTTAAATCTTCTATTTTGATATGGCCAATATTGATAATGAACAAGACCATTTAAATCTTCTATTTTGATATGGCCAATATTGTTAATGTACAAGTTCCATTTAAATCTTCTATTTTGATATGACTAATATTGATAATGTCCATTTAAATCGTCTATTTTGATATGCCAAAATATTAATAATGAACAAGTCCATTTAAATCTTCTATTTTGATAAGACTAATATTGATAATGTCCATTTAAATCTTCTACTATGATATGGCCAATATTGATAATGTCCATTTAAATCTTCTATTTTGATATGTCTAATATTGATAATAAACAAGTCCATTTAAATCTTCTATTTTGATAAGCCCAAACATTAATAATGAACAAGTCCATTTAAATCTTCTATTTTGATATGACTAATATTGATAATGTCCATTTAAATCTTTTATTTTGATATGGCAAATATTGATAATGAACAAGTCCATTTAAATCTTCTATTTTGATATGGCCAATATTGATCATGAACAAGTCCATTTAAATCTTCTATTTTGATATGCCAAAATATAAATAATGAACAAGTCCATTTAAATCTTCTATTTTGATAGGACTAATATTGATAATGTCCATTTAAATCTTCTATTATGATATGGCTAATATTGATAATGTCCATTTAAATCTTCTATTTTGATATGTCTAATATTGAATAATTATCAAGTCCATTTAAATCTTCTATTTTAATATGCACAAACATTAATAATGAACAAGTCCATATAAATATTCTATTTTGATATGACTAATATTGATAATGTCCATTTAATCTTCTATTTTGATATGCCCAAATATTGATAATGAACAAGTCCATTTAAATCTTCTATTTTGATATGGCCAATATTGATCATGAACAAGTCCATTTAAATCTTCTATTTTGATATGCCCAATATTGATAATGAACAAGTCCATTTAAATCTTCTATTTTGATACACCCAATATTGATAATGAACAAGTCCATTTAAATCGTCTATTATGATATGGCTAATATTGATAATGAACAAGTCCATTTATATCTTCTATTATGATATGGCTAATATTGATAATGAACAAGTCCATTTATATCTTCTATTATGATATGGCCAATATTGATAATGAACAAGTCCATTTATATCTTCTATTTTGATATGGCCAATATTGATAATGAACAAGTCCATTTAAATCTTCTATTTTGATATGCCCAATATTGATAATGAACAAGTCCATTTAAATCTTCTATTTTGATATGCCCAATATTGATAATGAACAAGTCCATTTAAATCGTCTATTATGATATGGCTAATATTGATAATGAACAAGTCCATTTAAATCTTCTATTATGATATGGCTAATATTGATAATGAACAAGTCCATATAAATCTTCTATTTTGATATGGCCAATATTGATAATGAACAAGACCATTTAAATCTTCTATTTTGATACTGCCAATTTTGATAATGTACAAGTTCCATTTGAATCTTCTTTTTTGATATGGCCAATATTGATAATGTCCATATTAATTTGATTTAAATCTTCTATTTTGATATGACTAATATTGATAATGTCCATTTAAATCTTCTATTTTGATATGCCCAATATTGATAATGAACAAGTCCATTTAAATCTTCTATTTTGATACTGCCAATTTTGATAATGTACAAGTTCCATTTGAATCTTCTATTTTGATATGGCCAATATTGATAATGTCCATTTAATTTGATTTAAATCTTCTATTTTGATATGACTAATATTGATAATGTCCATTTAAATCTTCTATTTTGATATGCCCAATATTGATAATGAACAAGACCATTTAAATCTTCTATTTTGATACTGCCAATTTTGATAATGTACAAGTTCCATTTGAATCTTCTATTTTGATACGGCCAATATTGATAATGTCCATTTAATTTGATTTAAATCTTCTATTTTGATATGACTTATATTGATAATGTCCATTTAAGTCTTCTATTTTGATATGCCCAATATTGATAATGAACAAGTCCATTTAAATCTTCTATTCTGATATGCCCAATATTGATAATGAACAAGTCCATTTAAATCTTCTATTATGATATGGCCAATATTCATAATGTCCATTTAAATCTTCTATTTTGATATGGCCAATATTGATAATGTCGATTTAAATTTTTTTATAATTTTGATATGGCTAATATTGATAATTAACAAGTCCATTTAAATCTTCTATTTTGATATGGCCAATATTGATAATGTACAAGTTCCATTTAAATCTTCTATTTTTGATATGGCCAATATTGATAATGTCATTTAAATCTTTCTATTTTGATATGGCCAACATTTAAAAATCTTTCTATTTTGATATGACCAATATTGATATGTCCATTTAAAATTTTCTATTTTGAAATGGCCAATATTGATAATGAACAAGTCCATTAAAAATATAACAGCTTTTAGGGTTAAAGCATATTGTGTAACCTTTGATATTGCTAACATGCAATTAAAATATGTTATCACACACTTGTGCCTATTTTGTGACTCCGTAAAAATTGTAAGGCACGGCCCGTGTTAATATTTTGACGTGACGTCAAATTAACGTTATTAAAAGTTAATAAAAGTCGCGATAAATGTTTAGCGTTTTTATCTCTAAGTGGGTCAATGAAAAATGACTTTTTTTTTCACTTTACATGGTCTTTATTTTGGGTATGTGATAAATAAAATAGAATATTAAATTTGTGTAAGTTCATTACTGAATTTATTGAACTGGTTGAATGCTCGCCATAGGGTCGCATAATATATTTTTTTATTTTATGCTTTCCAGTGTTTTATTGTAATATATCACATGATTATATTCTGATAAACCACTAGTGAAATTTATAAAATATAATTTTTACTGTAGCCGAACTATATCTGTTTGTTTGTTTGTTTGTTTCATTTTACGCCTTTTTCCAACAGTATTTCAGTCATATAGGCGGGTAGTTTCCTAACCATCGTTCCTGGAGAGTTACACCAGTACTAGACTACCTTCCTCCGCGCTAAACTACCAAAGCATCTCCCGGGGATCGAACCCACGCCAGAGAGGTAACTGGATTAGAAGTCATCGACTCTAACCCCTCGACCACGGAGGCGGCTTCCGAACTATATCTGAATGCGGATGAAAAGAAAATCATAACTAAATGGAATAACAGGCAGAAATAAATGCCGTCATACGTAAATTTTGCTTCTTTAGGAAAAGAAAGTCGATGTCACCATACATCATGTTAAAAATGTAACAAACGTAGAGAAATTGAACAGAGAACTATATTTCAAAATTGATGTGTCGTCATGACGTCACAAAGGAGAATGCGCGACGTTACGCGCCAAAATCAGTAAAAAATACTTAAAAAGCATGAAATAAAAAGAGAATTTATTTGTTTTACATATAAGATTGAAATATATTTCATTCGTGAACACCAGCTATTACATTTTCACTCGTGGCTACGCCACTCGTGAAAATATTGCATCTGGTGTTCACTCAGTGAAATTATATTTCAATCTTACATGCTAAACAAACAAATATCCTTTATATTCAACTTGTGCAATAAATTCAGTATTGAACTTACATTCATTTAATATCCTCTATTTATAATAAAGATGAATGGAGTATAATTGGAAACTAAAACTTCTTGTGTGGTTACATTTTACCCAGTAGAATGGCAGCTGTGCTTAACAATTGTTGTAATTATCTTTTGCAAATTTTTAAAGTTATTGCCCCTTGCAATTTTTCATACCTATTTCTGTCTTGGCATAATTCAAAAGTTTAGCAGGTATTTACTGGAAACTTTACGAATTGATGGATCACATGCATGCAAAGTACATTGTATTAGAACTAGCTAACTCTCTGGCATAATTTATGTACAAATTTTTTCATACATCATGTTCATAATTTCCCTTGGTATAACTCAAAGTATTGGCGATATCAATTTGAAATTTCACAGCTGTATTTATGAGAAGCATGCTGGTTTACAACCATAACTCTCTTATATTATGATTTCTGGAGTTACTGCCTTGTGTATTTTTTCCCGATCAAAACTGAAGAAATATTAAAGATATAAACATGAAACTTATACATTGAAACATCTCATTAAGGAAAGTCACAGTAGAATCAGCAGCAGACGGCCGGTTAAGAGATAAAAAAATCAACTCAGAATACAGAGAATTCTGCTTGTATTATCAGAAGTACGAGGTTTTAACACTATATAAAATAGTGAAAACAAATAGAATAGTCCATGTATTTCCTATTAACTATATAAATACAGAAAAGACAGGTTATCATCATACATTTTATAAATGTAAATAATATCCAAAATGAGATTCATGACAAGGGGGGTCTACAATTCATCTTAGATAAAAAGATTTGCATCGATATATCATGCAACTAAAAACAAAAGCCTTTATGGAACTGGCTAAATGTGAAAATCCTAGTTATAGAATGCAAGTACATGTACTTTTTATTATACTGATCTGGTATTTATGATAAACTGGTAAATACAGGTAAAAGCTTTTATTTTGTGACCTTAGTTTTTACACTTTATGAGACAAAATACATTTGTATCAACATTTATTTTACTCTCTCCAAATGAAACTTGGATCAAACAGCGAAGTATTTATAGTTCAATGTTTAAAAATTAAAAATCAAAGTTTTCATATTACAGTGGTATGTTGATGGTAGATTATTACAGCCATATTCATGGTGTTCACTTTACTAAATGCAATTTTTTTTTTCAAAATTAAACAGTTTGTTTATTGATTATAACAGATGAATTTAGAATCGTGTATCATTCATTTCAGGTGAATTGATAAGCATAGTGAGTAAGCCTAATTCTGTCACCTTTCATTGATTAAACAAGTCATATGGCCAAGACATGTACAACTTGTGCTTTACCACAATGTAACAATCATTTTTTTTGTTAAAAAATTTGAAGTCACAAATCTTGTAAAATTCACAAAACTATTTAAAGTGGCCTTCACCTTTTATCTTTTGTTGGTAAAACAATTCTGTGATGTTTCAACTAAGTATTTTAGTAATATTTCCTAGGAAAAGTGCAATATATCACAGCTGTTTAGCTTCATCAAAAAAGCACTGCCGAGAGCTTTTTATAGCATGCAGTGATGTTTGTTTCTAAAATTAGAAAATTTGGAAAAAAAATTCCACTCTACTTATTTACATAAAGAGAGTGGACCAGTAGATAAGAGGTATGGTGGAGTTTTCTTATTGTTTCTGTATTTTATTGGCAACAAATTTCATATACACCTTAATTTTATTGAATCGACAATTATATGAACCAGTTTTATCTAAAAATAACATATTTAACCTTAGAAAAGCTGAAGGCCTCTTTAAAAAATATTTGAGCTGTGTCATGACAAAACCAACATAGTGGGTTTGCGACCAGCATGGATCCAGACCAGCCTGCGCATCCGTGCAGTCCGATCAGGATCCATGCTGTTCGCTATCGGTTTCTCTACTTGTTATAGAGTTTGTAAGCAAACAACATGGATCCTGATCAGACTGCGCGGATGCGAATTCCATGCTGGTCGCAAACCCATTATGTTGGTTTTGTCGTGACACGGCTCATTTATTTCAATCACAAAAAAAATTGACAACACACGCACAAGTATACAATCTTTAAGTTTTAAATGAACATTGAAAATAATAAGTATGTATAGATAATATGAAACTGTGTAGCATACTTTGCTTTATACACTAAGACTGACCATGTTGAAGGATAACAGGAAATAAAAATAAATTACAATCAATCGTTTCTCTTAAACAAACTGGTTACCAGTTGGAAAATATGTATAAGATATATATAACAATGTATCTAGTAATACTAAAACATGCTGCATAAGATCAGCATCAGTGCTGAAAGGAACAAGTACAGTGTCCGATTAAATTCTGGGACAGCGGCACTAGCAATTTCTGGGACAGCAACACCTGAAAATATATTAAGAATGAAAGGTATTTATATATCACTCAAAGGGTTTCATGCATTCATGATTGATACATACCTTTTATAAATATATGGAAACAAGAGGAAAATGAAGAAAGACAACAAATAAACACTGGTGCGGGTTGAGGTTATAAATTCTTTACTGGTTCAAATCCTACTAAACCTTCATCAGGATAAATATGTATATATATTTTTTTACTTTTTAAAGAACTAGCAGACCTATACATGATATAAAGTTTAAGATAATTCCAGCAGTCTACCAAAAAATGAGTATTGCGGCTTTTTGCCAATGATTTTACACTTTATTTAACAGAGGTCTATAAAAGGCCTCTTCCAAATCGAAATTTTCTTTATAATCATGCCGTTTTCCAAAAAAATCTTAAATTACATCAGCTTTTTTACTTCCCAAAATTGCAATTTAAGGGATATTTTTTTCCAAACTGATAATTAAGTAAGTTTAGTTAGAAAAACCACTGATTGCCACTTGAGCAGGTGCAATTACTGAAGGAGGAACTGTTGCATCTTAAAATTTAGTGGTAGACTATCACTAGATTTCTGGTTTTCCAAGACCATTTGCCAAAACAAACAGCTGCCTAAATGTTCAATACTTTAAATGTTGTTCAAGGCATATACATGCTTTATATATAAACCTTCTTCCAAATATGTTATTGTAAAGTGCAATTTACACACTTAACTCAGGACATCATGACCATTATATGAACATCACAAACAATTAACCAACTATTCAATGAGTGTAAGATAACTGATCAGTCCCTATACATGTGTATAATATAGTAGTAGATCCTTACAGTAATGTCCTTTTTCTTACAAAGCCTTTTCATGTTCAAGCCAAAAAAGTCTACAAAATGTTTTATACTAAATTAATTTTATAAATTCCTCTTTACAATTTTATGTTCAAATGTGACTAAGTTGTTGTATTTAGTGAGTATGAACTTGTTGTAACAGGTTGCATCATGGAGTCATTTGGAATTCAATAAGACAAGTGTTTTTATGTCAAATATCTAAGCTCTAGCCCTTGTGTTTTTTTTTAAGAAACAGATTTTTTTAAAATAACAACTCTGAAAGAGGATCACCAAAACATCATTTCTAGAAAGTTTTGATATTATTGACCATTTTGGTCAAAGAAGTATGGATGGACGAACCCCAGAGAGAGAGAGTGAACACAATAGGTGTGTTGTGGTGAGCTAAAAATCAAGAAACATTGGAGAACCCAGGCCTTTTTTTCCTCAAGGTCCAAATATGGGCCCTATTCCTCATCCAAATTATGGATTTTTTTCCCAATCCAAAAAAAATATTCCCAATCTAGAAGCAATTTGAAAGAAAAAGTACCGCATTTTCAATTTTGGTGTCGCGAAATAGCGTTACCGAATATATTCATGTTTTGTGAATAAAAACAGGATTTTTAATTGATATCAGTTGTACATTTGAAGTTTCAAGCCCATAGCTTTTATAAATCATTAGAAATGGCCCGGACAAAAATAAAGTATGAAAATCAACAAACAGCAATATTTCAAAAAATAAGAAATGCAGAGTATTGGTTCTTATGCACTGCACTTCTTCTTAATGAGATCTATCATCCTATGAAGTTTCAAGTCCATAGCTTTTATAGTGGAAGAGAAATGGCCCGGACAAAATTTAAGTATGAAAATTTACAAATGGCAATAACTCAAGAATTAAGAAGTGCAGAGTACCGGTCCTTGTGCACTGCACTTAGGGTTATTGAAAGAAGCATGCATACCAAGTTTGAAGTTGATCCGACTTATAGTGACTGAGTATTGCTCCGGACAAGCTTTAGGGGATGCCACCGACACCGCCAACATCACAGTCGCCTTTTCACTCTCACATTATCTAGTCTTGGAAAATAAATTAATGAGATCATGGAAACAGCATAAAAACAAACCTATAACAAAGCAACCATCATTGTAGGCGATACGGCCCTTTACACACCTACAAACTCCATCAGTTGTATCACATGTTGAATGACTAACTGTACAATTAGCATCTTCTTTGCATGATGTTCCGACAGATCCTGAAAATAGTTAAAAATGATAAAATTTAATATATGAGTACATATATTAAATCATAACAGTGACTAAATTACAAAAATGATTATAAAAGATTTCAGCTATGTTTTAATGAAAACCATGCCCCACGATGACCTTTACCTTTGAACTCTAGATGGGTCTTCCATAAAGAAAGTGTCAAGGAGTGGTTTCTAAGTCGGCAATTTGCTTATGAAGATGCATATACATGATATTAAGTTATTTTGCTTTGGATTTCCCATCATAAACTATAACTAGCTCTTTACACCTATTATATTGGATAAGAATAACACATGCACCATATAAACTGTTCTTACACAAGCATAAATTGTATGTCCACATTTTAATACATATACCTTAAAACACTAGCTTCGTTCCACGTTTTCCATTGTCAATGCAAAATGTAAGCACAATGACTAATGATTATTCTAGCAATATTTTAGTGTTGATTTTCACTTGTATTATTGGATGAAGAGGCTTCATTTTTAGCTCGACTATTCGATAAGAATAAGTAGAGCTATGCACTTATGTTAAAAGTTTTTGTAATACCTCAAATATTTTCAAAGTCCATTGACAAATGGCTTTGAATCGTTGCACACTTGTTCACCATCATGACCCCAACTTGTAGACAGGATGAGGTAACTGTATCAAGGATTTTGACAGAATTGTGCCCCCTTTTGACTTAGAATTTACGTAAAAGTTTTTGCAATCCCTCAAATATTTTCAAAGTCCATTGACATATGGCTTTGAAACTTTGCACACTTGTTCACCATCATGACCCCAACCTGTAGACAGGAGGGGGTAACTGTATCAAGCATTTTTAACAGAATTATGCCCCTATTTCAACATAAATTTTACGTTAAAGTTTTTGTAACACCTCAAATATTTTCAAGTCCATTGACATGTGGCTTTGAAACTTTGCACACTTGTTCACCATCATGACCCAATCCTGTAGACAGCTTCCTATCAAGCATTTGGCAGAATAATGCCCCTTTTTCAACTTAGAACTTAGATTTAAGTTTGCATACCACCTCAGATGTTTTCATATTCTATTGACATCTGGCTTTGAAACAAGTTGAAATTTTATACTCTTTTTTGAGAGCATTATAGGACTTTCTCCAAGGCCTATAACTATAACATGGAGTTAAAGAAAAAAATTGCCCTTTTGTTAACTTAGAAAATTTTACATTATCAAGGCTCTTTTACTATGAAGCACTAAGAAAAGTTGAGCATTGTTGTCCTACTGACTGCTCTTGTTCTACTTGTCCTGCCAAAAATTCAGCCAAATACAAACACTGACAACTAGAAGTTTTAATCTGATATATGAGATCCCTTAATTTTCAAATGGACTATTCTAAATTTAAAACAGAACAAATCAATTACACACATTCAGCAGGTTTGGGTTACCTCTATTACAACATAAGGATGATGTCATCATAATCCTTAGGCCACCAGTAGTCGTACAAATATATTTTGTCTAATAGGCTCTAAATTTAACAGTATTCAATAACATTTATACTTTTTGATATTGTCTACTGTTTATCATTGAACAAAATTTAAAAATTTCCAAATTCAAAGCAAGTTAAGTTGATGGAATTATATACATGTCAGCATTAAAGCCTGAAAAACAAGAGCTGTCACAGGAGACAGCGAAGCTCGACTAATAAAATACTGGACGCAGTAAGGAGAACAAAACTATGAAAGAAAAATCAATTATGTATAATTATGTATTAAGTTATATTAAAAAAATAATATTTGTTAACATAAATTCCAAGATCAAGGGGAATAATTCTAGAAATAGTCATGCTAGAGTTATGGACCTTGTCACACAACATTTGTGTAATGATAAGAAATATATATTTGAAGTTTGAAGTAGATACCTTAAAAAGTAAAGAAGTTATTATATTTCTTAAAAAAAATCCTAAGTTCAAAGAGAGATAAATGTGTAAATATTGCTTCAAGAATTATGAACATTGTCACATAAAATGTAATTGATGATAAGGAATAAGTATTTGAAGTTTGAGGTAGATACCTTTAAAAATAAAAAAGTTGTAATAAATAATAATTTTTATGGAAAATTCTAAGTTCAAAGGGAGATAAATCTGAAAAATATTGGTGCTAGAGTTATGAACCTTGTCACATAAGATGGGGATGATGATAACGTAAATATATTTGAAGTATGAGGTTGATCCCTTAAGAAATAAAGAAGAAACAGTAAGAAATAGTACTTTTTGAGGAAAATTCTAAGTTCAAGGGGAGATTAATCTTAAAATATTGGTGCTAGAGTTATGAACCTTGTCACATAAGATGGGGATGATGATAAGGTACATATATTTGAAGTATGAGGTTGATCCCTTAAGAAATAAAGAAGTAACAGTAAAAAATAGTATTTTTTAAGGAAAATTCTAAGTTCAAGGGGAGATAAATCTGAAAATATTGGTGCTAGAGTCATGAACCTTGTCACATAAGATGTGGTTGATGATAAGGAACATATATTTGAAGTTTGAAGTTGATACCTTAAGAAATGAGAAAGTTATAGTGAAAATTTTTACTGCACCAAAACTTTAATCTAAAATCTGGACGCGGACGCCGGGGCGAGTAGGACAGCTCTCCATATACTTCGTATAGTCGAGCTAAAAATTGCAGCAAAACTATTAGTTAACATTAAAGCTTAAGTAAAATGAGACCAACCTTCCTTTAAACATGCAGTGCCAACCCCCTCGTATCCTGCTGTACAAACACAAATTTTGCTATTGCACTCTGTGTGAGCAACTTTACAACTATCATTTGTTTCACAGGCTCCTCCAAGTTTTCCTGGAAATCATTGGGAAAAAAAAGTTCCTTTAATAAACAGTTATTATTCTGGTAAAACAAGAAAATTGTCAATTATGTTAAGGTTGTGACCTTAACTGTTGTGACTTGTCTAATTGCCCCCTGACTACATGTTTTTCATAGGGGTATTGTAGTACCTAAAAATTATGGATTGTAGCTTCAACTTTCTTTAGGCTACGCTGCTAAAAACATTATTTATTTGAAATTAATTTGTAGAAATATTGCAATGTTGGCCCAATCTTTAATGATTGTAAAATGCACCTCAAACATTCTTGGTCACTTTCTATGTTGTCCTTTTGTGTGACATGTTTATACAGCAATACATTTGTTGAACTCCACGAGTCCACGTTATCAAATGTTTTTCATATGATGAATTTATGGATTATAAAATTTGTATGCTTTGCTCTTTGAGTGAGTCTCAATTAGTTTCTTACATGATTGTACACAAATTATCAAAAGATTCTTCGTTCATGCATCTATTGCAATATTCAAGGACAGCCCTAATATAAATAGAACTATCACTAAATGTGATTAATACCCCCCCCCCCCCCCGCAAGACTGCTTCGGAAATGAGGATGATACTAGTAACTGAATACCTTGTAAAAGAATTGAAATAGAGTAATGGTTGTGGGCAATTAAAGATAGTTGTGGTTCTTGTATGTTGTATTTCCTTTCAATGTGGTTGACCATTGATGAAGTTTTATTGGATTACTCTGTAATAAGTCCAGAAAGACAAGGAAAAGGAACAATGATAATTACTCTATAAATACTGAAGATGGAGTTATGGTTATTGTACATTGCACTTCCTCTCATTGCGCTTGACCATTGTATGAAGTTGTATTGAATTCCTTCTACTAGATTTCAAGTTATGCACTGGACAAAAAAAGTAACAAAGGGCAATAACTGTATTTAGTCCAAAAAGAGTTATGGTCCTTATGCACTGCATTTCATCTCACTGCCCTAGACCATTGTCTAAAGTTTCATTGAATTCCAACCATTTATTTTCAAGTTATGCACTTGACAATAAAAAGTAACAAAAGGCAAAAACTTTTAAATGAGTCAAGAAAGAGTTATGGTTTCTGTGCACTGCACTTCCTCTCAATATACTTGACCATTGTATGAAATAGTATTGAATTCCATTTACAGTCAAAACTGCCCGATCGGCCACCTTTATAAAAGCGCCACCTGCCTAAGTGCGCCATCTCTGGACATCCCCAATGTAAATTACTATATATTTGTCTCTTATAAGACGACCACCTGCTCAACGCTGCCAACGGCCACCCATTTTCATCCCCAAATAGCCAAAATTACCAGATCAAACGGCCAGTACAAGAACGTTTGTCGACATTTTGGATCCAATATTTTTTCTGTACCATACCGTTTTACAGTAATGTTTACCAGTAGTCGGTAAATTTGTTTGTAAGTTTGAAAAATATCTTGTTTAAAATGTGTTTCGTTTGAGTAAAATGTTTTTGATATACATGTGTTTTCAAAAGTAAACGAAAGTGAAATAATACTTGTGCGTAGAAATTTCTTATAAATTAACCACATTAACGAAATCTAACTGCAAAGTAAAATTTAAGCCAATGATTTTTTTTAACTTTTTTTGCAACAACCCATACCCCTGAAATTGTGAATTTTTAGCGCAATAATCTGTTAAATTGTGAAAAAATTAACAAGAATAAATCATCACCTGTAGTCACTTTATTCATACATTTTGATAATTATATTCATAGTTTCAGCTTTCTTCTTTTTATTCCCTCAAATATTTCAATCAAATTCTCAAGATTGTCATTTGTCAGTTCATTACTTTGTTTGGTACTGAAAAGCAATCCTGCCAATTGTGAATTTTTTACACATTTTTGTGAATTTTTTATGTGTTTTTGGCATTGTGAAGAGGCCTTATTTCGGGTCAAAATCAACCAAAAAAAATCACTGTAAGCTGTCCAATTTATTAAGTTGAATCTATACCTTTCAATGTCTAATAATCGCTAATCCGATTGTTTTGAAGAGGTGTCAACATACATGTGCAATGTGTACAAGGTATCAATCTAATACACACCGCGGGGCATGACCTTTCTTTGTTTGCATAATCATTGTCACATAACTCATATAGTGGTAGCTATTTATTATCGCAATCAAAGCGTTACTCGGCAAAATTCTCCGTATGTTTTGAGAACAACTTGTTTTTAATTTCCTTTTATATGAATAAAACGTAATTGATTTCTTTTCCTAAAGTTTACAGAGTTGAAAGAAATTAAATTGAATCAATAACCGAGCATAGTAAACTTTGTATGTCCGACGTAATAATCATGATGTTTTACGTCTTATCTAAAAAATAGTTAAAAAATAGTCACTTTTCCTAGCCAGAGTTCAGCCCTGGATAAGAGAGCCACCTGTATAAGACAGACACTTTAACTGTCTCTCTTATACAGGTTTGACTGTAGTAGTTTTCAAGTTATGTTCTGGACAAGAGAAAAAGCAATTGAAAAGAAACAAAGGGCAATAACTCTGTTTTTACTCTGGACAGATGGAGTTATGGTTCTTGTGCACTGCACTTCTTCTCAATGTGCTTGACCATTGTATGAAGTTGTATTGAATTCCAACCATTAGTCTTCATGTTATGCTCCGGACAAAAAAAGCAATGGAAAAGTAACAAAGGGAAATAGCTCTGTAATTAGTCAAGATGGAATTATGGTTCTTGTGCACTACACTTTCCCTTATTGTGTTTGACCATTGTATGCAGTTGTTTTGAATTCCAACCAGTAGTTTTCAAGTTATGTTTCGGACAAGGAAAAGTAACAAAGGGCAGTAACTCTGATATTAGTCAAGATGGAGTTATGGTTCTTACTGGGTTCTTATGCAGTGCACTTTTTCTCAATGTGCTTGACCATTGTATGAAGTTATATTGAATTCCAACCATTAGTCTTCAAGTTATGGTCAGACAAAAGAAAGCAATTGAAAAGTAGCAAAGGGCAATAACTCTTTTATTACTTTAGATAGAGTTATGGTTCTTGTGCACTGCACTTTCCCTTATTGTGCTTGACAATTTTATGAAGTTGTATTGAATTCCAACCTGCAGTTTTCAAGTTATGCACCGGACAAGAAAAGTAACAAAGGGCAATAACTCTGTAATTAGTCAAGATGGAGTTATGGTTCTTGTGCACTACACTTTCTCTCAATGTGCTTGACCATTGTATGAAGTTTTATTGAATTCCAACCATTAGTCTCCAAGTTATGCTCCGGACAAGGAAAATGCAACGGACCGCTGGACCGACCAGACAACCGTCCACCGGGTGACTCCTATATACCTCCAAAACTTCGTTTTGGGGGTATAAAAAGCAATATGAGGATAATAACCAACAATTTAAGTACCACTTTATAAATCATTTTGATTCCTTCAAACAAACAACAACAACAATAAAGAGCAACAGTCTCCTCAAGCCTACTGATAACCACAAACAACAAAATTAGAAACATACCATCATCTACACAGGCACCTTTATATGCCGTGTGTTGACCTGTACATACACACACATTAGATGAACATGATTTATCAGATCCATAACATGTGACTTGAGAGGAACATGCAGCACCTAGCAATCCTGAAATATTGTTGAAAGGTATATATGAAAATCAGTGGCATGTTACATAAAGTGTCACAATATTTAAGAGATAGATTAATGCCATTTTTACCGGACTAAATGAAAACAAAATCATTGTTTCCCTCCAGATAAGCAAAATGACTGAAGAAAATATATTTTCAGTTTAAGAAATATATAAATATTAAGTAATCATAATGTACATGTAGCAGAGGAGAATTTGTAATGAATTTAGTACTACAAGAAAAACTATTTCTTTTTTACATAAATTTATAGTACTTGACAGAACGTATCAATAAAACGGTCTGCATTTGATAGTGAGGTTTTGAGTTATCTATAAGATTTTCCAATCATTTGTAACTAATCAAGAGACAGGAAGTCACAAGAAAAATGATATTTATCTTTAAATCTAACTTATACCTTGCATGTTACACTAAAGAGCTAAAATTTGTGAGCAGCAAAATCATGTACAGTATGTCTTTTTTCCCTTTGTTTCTTTTGTTTCTTTTCATATCTTTACCAAAATTTACAGATAATAAGTGGACATTTTTTATCTTTAACTGACTTAAATATTATTTGACAAAACAAAAACAACACAACAACAACCTGGGGTGACAACACAGCTGCCACTATTTGGTATATATCCATGTTTACATGCACAAACCCTCCTCCAGGAACAATCTAGATTAGAGTTTGCAGCACATGCAACTGACGCTGAACATGATCCTCCAAGTGTTCCTGAAAATTGCAAAATATAAACAAACATAAAAGTTTGTTATTCAATATTTATAAACACCTTATAAATCAATAAAAGGCTGATCTGAGTCTGAATTGAAAACAAGCATAATCATTGAAGGCTTCTTCTTTCCCTTAAATAGGAAATTGCCTCCCCACCTTACCTACCCCCTGCCCCTTCAACCTAAAAATAATAGAAAAAATATCATAATGTGAATCCTTTTTTGAAAACTCCCAAGAATTTTTATTTGCAAGGTGGCCTATTCAAAAATGGCAAAAAAAAGTTTAGGAGGAAAAAGCACTGATAATATAAATAAGACTTAAATCAATTGTAATTCTCATTGTAATTTCTGTTTAGTATGTTCCCGCTGATTACCTGATGGACTTTGGAAATTTTTTGGTAAAATCAGAAAAAAAGCATACCCAAATTGAAATGCTATTTTTAAGCTTAAACATTGAATGTAAACTGTTTCAAAATTTAAGCATCCTTTCTTTTTTAATATAAAGATTAAAGGGTAAATACAAACTCCAAAACAGTAACTATAAAAATAAAAGAGTTGTCATACTTGGCCCCAACAATCTCAATTTACGAGTTTTAGTCTGGACAAAAATTATGCAATTGTCTACTTTAACATCTCAATTACTGGCTATACAGAATACAACAAGCAATTATCATAGTATTGCAAGCAATCCATAAGTCCCCTACCGGTTAGAACCCCAGCAACATTCTGATGGGCCATTGGCCATTCAATTTTACCAGTGAATGAATGACATGAATGAACTTAAATCTTTTGAGTTCTAAGTTTTCTATAACACAGTAATGTGTTAAGTTTCCCTGCCTAGTAAGGAAATTATATTTATACAACCTTGTCATATTATTACGATGTGGGATTTTAAAGTAAATCCTATAAGGAATGAAGAAGTTGGAGTAAAAAACACCAATTTCTCGAAAAAAATCTAAGTTCAAGGGGGACATAATTCTGGAAATAGACTTGCTAGAGTATTTAACCTTCTCAAAAATGTTTAGTGATAATAAGAAACATATATATTAAAGTTTGAAGTAGATACATTAGGAAATAAAGAAGTTATTTAAAAAAGACAACATTTTTTTTTCATAAAAATTCTAAGTTCAAGGGAGGTAATACTGATAATTTTTGTGCTAGAGTTGTAAACCTTGTCACATATGATATAGTTGATGACCAGAAACTTGTATTTAAAGTTTGAAGTAAACACCTTAAGAAATAAAGAACTTATAGTGAAAAGGCTGAAAAATTTAAATCAGAAATCTTGAAATTCAGTCTATTTGTTGCCATAGCAACCAGAATTTTCAACATAGGAAGAAAAGAAAAAAATGTGCATAATCTCCAGACTGCCATCTACCCATACTTCAAGTTTCAAAAAGATATTTAAGTTATCACTGGATCCAGTTTATGTGTTAAATTTGCCATATTTTCAGACTATTTGTTGCCATAGCAACCAGAATTTTCAACATAGGAAGAAAAGAAAGACACCTGTACGAAAAAGATAGCAGGATTCCGCCTAATATAAGCAGGAAAACGCTTAAAATTTCCGTGTATATAAGATTTTCCTGCTAATTTAAGACGGACACGGAATTTTGTAAAAAATCCTGCTAAGCAATTTCATATTCCGCCTAAGGCTTAGGCGGAAAATATGGGATGAGCAATAATTTAGGCGGGTTTTAGGACTTAGAACTTTGTCAGTTATTTGTTAACAGGAATTATGTACTTAGACTTTTTTGTTAACCAGAAATTGAACTTAGAAATTTTTACTAGACAGATTTTCTGAATTAAGGTATTAGCACCCTAATGCATTACCTCCGCGTTGAAAGTATTCAAATAGGCTAGAATTACTGTTAACTACATTGAAAATGAGGGCCATGGGTTCAATCCCCAGAAGGGTCAACTTTTTTTTTCTTTCTTTTTTTCTTTTAACATTATTTATGTATCTCTCATGTCCCATATGGAAAGAAAAAAGTGTTTAATTTTGAATTTTTAATTTATATAGGTATTTATTGGCTAAATTATGCTAAATCTAGTAAGAAATATGGTACCTGATATTTTCAAAGTGTAATATAATCAAAACTAGACGGTAAAAGTATTTCATATTTTACAAGATCAACCAATATACTTTTTAAAAAATTTAGGGAAACTTTGAAAACAGGCACTCATTTGGGTAAATTTGAAGAATTTTTTGAATTAGGCTCCCTTAGTAGAAAAATGGTCAGACATGTGGTAAAAATGGGTGGGGTAGGGTAACATTTTTATACAGATTTCATAAATTTTAAGTAGAAACCATAATTTTGCTTATGTGGATTGTTAGCTGAATGGTACTATTTGTTTCTTACCAAAAATTCATGGGAAAACATTTTTCATTAGAATGTTATTGCAGATTATTTAAAGGTTCCTCATTTCTAAAAAAGGGCCCTTATAACATCCTAGCTTGAGTTCAGAAAAGTGGCCATAACTTGATTTCCGTACGGTAAACTTTGTTTAAATTTTGCAAACAGGCGTACTTTAAGGTATACATCTGACCTATGATGTCATTTCTTTAGTTCCTGATAGTGCCCATTAGGGTCCTAATACCTTAAGAGAAATTTCTGCAGAAGACAGGTAAATTATAAATCTAATAAGTGATCAACAATTATTTTGCTGCTTTTATTCATTGTTAATTTTCAAAACTAAAATATTGTTTGTACAAACATAAATATACATAATCATTAATTGATAAAAAAAAACTCCACTACAAAACTAAAACTTAGAACATATATAATGATGATGTGGTGACTTTTGCAGAGAATATATTTCACTGTGTTAAATTTGGGTATAAACTAAACTCATATATTAAGCTTTTTAATGTAATATAATTAAATGAGTAATATCCCTGAAAATTTCTTATCAACAGGATAAATAAATAAATACTGCCTCTAGTAACCACTCTACTATGATTTAACACCACAGACCTGACAAGTAGAGATTTTGATGCTAAAGCATCAAGTCACCGGATAGAAAATGACTGTATTATCATAAATACAAGAAAAGCATTGATGCAAAGCATCAAAGGGCGTCCAAGCAAGAAATGCAGCAAGTGAAGATGAACTAGTACACATATGATGACAAGATATTCTTATAAACTACCAGAAATGTATACCACTTATGAATGAGCGGACGAAAGACATTGTTCATTATGAACTTTGATTGGCATGCTAGAGATTAGAATATTACTTGTTATTTCTTTATGATCGTGGTTATTAATAGCAACGGATATACATGTATGCAATCATTTATAATCCATATGTGTAACGCATGATCAACACGTACCACACATTTGTCCCTTATTATGTACATGTTATCGCTATTAGCGAAGACCCCCTTAAGGTATCTGTTCACACTTTAAGTTAGTAAAAATATGACACTGGTTATATTACCATGTTGATCATGTTGAGCATAATTGTTTATTATACAATAATTGTAATATCTATTAATTTTAATTTAAAAAAAAATACAAATTTTATGAATATTGTTTTCTTTTATTCTTTTTTGTGTTTTATGTGCTATTTTAATACTGAGTTTTTACTACTCTTTTTTATTAAAATTGTAAAATAAATTTTAAGAATTCAATTGTCATATTGACCGACGATTATAAGTAAAAGCTTAACTGGAAAAAGTCAGTAAATTATGGTTTATCTTTCAATATATAATATTGTTTATTCTTAAACCATGTACATGTACATTGTATTTTTCTTTATCATTTTTTAAATTATCGATCAATTGAATAATTCATAAAATCTAATTTGTAACTTTGAATAATTCCTCGGCATCTTTACTAAACACGGATAACAAATTGAATAATTAAATAAAATGTTTCAAAGTTGATAATGTCATTTTAATACCATAAAACATATCACGGATTTATATTACATATAAATCCGTGTACATATTTATTGTTTTTATCTCATATAGATAAAATGAAACATGCTATTGTTGTTTTTTTCCAATTGTAACGATATCAAACATCTACTCCAAAATCGGGAGAGACCGGACAATAAACGTGTGGTACTATTCGCCGGTCACTAGTAAATCCTGGTCAAAATAGACCGGGAGAGACCGGCATTTACCGATAGGAGTGATAAAAAGATATATCTATAAATAGGTTTTTGGAATATTTAGGTCATCAACTGATCATTCTAGGATACATGTACAACAATAACATACCATGACATGATAACCGACTGTGTACTACAAAATGATAAATAAAAAACCCCGAAGAGCGCGATTTATTGACGGAAAAGGTTATTTCATTTGTAAATGTTTGCATTGCGAAAATTCATTGTAACATATCGCGACATTTCATTCTTATTTAATAATCAAGCACCCTCATACCGATCGGAATTTTCGGCTTTTATTATGACCGACTAAAAGGCTCGAGAAGTTGCTGTCGCCCTTTCACAAAATCTGATCTCATTCCATAAGAGCGCCGCGCTTCGGCGCGGACGCCAATAAAAAAAATCAGTTTAATTAATGGTTCAGGTATAAAGAAAAGAGGAACAATTTATGTTGAGTAACTGTTTATTCACAATAAAACATCATATATGAAGCAAACTTGCTTAGCAATATTGTTAAGGAACTGCTATGATTATTAAGCAAGTATTTCGTACGTTAGTTTACGTAACTTATTATGATTTATGCTAAAGATTTTATTGATAGTATAGATCTCGATATTAAATTAATTAATATGTGGTAAGTATAGGACGAAGTTGTGACCTAGTAGGCCAAATTCGAATCTTTGAAAATCCCTTTTGCAGTTTTCATAAAACTATTTTTTTGCGCTATCGAAAAAAATAAGCTATTTAGTTGAAATCAATATTCCTGTCGTTACATACGATATAGTTAACGTTTAATTGCCTTTCAGTTCGATAAAATATTAACAAAAAGATATTTTATTAGTTTTCATTATTATGTGTCGTACCGTTTTGGTAACCTGCGCGACGGAAATCGACGGAATATAACGAAGACGACGATTACCACTATTTATTTCAATAAATGTGCCTCTTTAGCATAAATCTATTTTGTGATGTTCAACCTAAACTAAACTATTGAACATTGACAGAAAGGGCAAAATTTAACCCTTTACCAGGATAAAATGAAAAGGTTTTGAAAATTTATTTAATTCTTTAATGTACTGATCCTTTCTAATGATATAAAATATGAAACTGATTAATAAAAGATAACTTTGTAATTATTTATACATTTGCATCTAATTAGCCCCCATACCGTATTCCAACTAGTATGTCTTATCAGCAATCTGTTACTATTAATAGATTCTATAACACTAACATACAACGTGTAGTCACGTGATTCTTACAATAGAACAGGGAGAATCTGTTTATAATTAGATAAAATAATGAAATATAATAGGTGTCATAAGATATAAAACAACCAGATAATTTAAATGTGTCATTTTAAATATCATTCATGATTTATCAATCATAAAATAGCAACGCTTGACACTTAGAAAAAAGTAAAAGTATCCCTAAATTCAATGACTGGTCCATAGGGATACGATATTAATTCATTTGATGAAAATTGTAATGTTGCTTTTTAAGATGTCAATATTTATATATTTCATTTCATTTAGCAACGTTAATTTATTTTTGAATTTTATAAGATTCTGAAAAATAATTGTGGTTCTTAATTGTTCAGTTATTGATTTGCTTTTATTTTCAGATTTTAAGGCCTTCTCCTACCATAGATATAATATTAAACTGTTACAAATATAGTCGCCGGTTTCTACCGGCGACTAATAACACACAGATCAGATCGTAAATTCTGCTACAGTCCAGACTGTTCCATGTGATTTATTTGGGGGGAAGCAACAGTTACTTTGTACATTTTATATGAAGAGCCTGTTAAGAAGGACTTTGCAAAGTTTTTTTAAAAATATTTATTATGAATTTTGGATTCTTTTTCCATTTATTTTCTGGTATGTTTATATAATTGTGAAAATAAAACGATGGGTTGGATTATCCCTGTTTACCATCATATCATGGACTTGTCCATAATTTGAAATCTAGCTAGGAAATATGGGTCAGCAGAAGCTGAGACAGTGGAACAAAGGATTTTATTGATAGTTAAAAATTGTGGTGATAATATATAAGCAATTTTTGAGATAATATTTTGTTTAAAGTGTAAGGATTGAATATTTTTGAATTTTTCAAAGACTTAGCCTTGTGAATGAAAATGAAAATAATCTGGATATGCTCAGTTGTAAATGAATTTTGAATGCTACATTATGACCTTGGGCAAGAAGATAAATACCAATATCATAAAAATTCAGGTAAGTAACTTTTGGATACATTTAAACAATAAAAATATATTTCAAATAAATTAAATAATTTTGCATTTAAAGTTTGAGAGTAAATTTGTAACACTAAGGTTGGTTGTAATGAATTATAGTTTAAATGAATGTATAATTATAACTGCATACAATGACAAGAAACAATAATATAAGATATTAGTGGTGGCAGTGTTTTACTGATGACTGTTTGTGTTTCAGGATATGTCTCAAGCTGGTGTAAAAAGAATGGGAGAGGAGGAGTCAAGGACAAGGATATTAACGATGCCATAACTCAAAGCAGATCAGTTATGCTTGGTATAAAAATGAAAACAACTGGCTGAACAGAAAACATTTACAGTGAAATAAAATGAAATAATTTGCCATGAATTAAAACAATACAATAGCAGTACAATAAAAATATATCTCGTGTTTCTGTTTTTTTGTGTGACGAGACTTTTACTTACTGTACATGCACCCTAATTTAGAAAAGATATGGTAAAGCTCACAAAGATAACTTAAAAGCTTTGTAATTGTGATCACCTATTGTCTGTCTGTACATTTTGGATTCCAATTATTCTTATGCAGCTAAATAATAATGTTGTATCCATCCATAATTCAGCTTTATTAGTGTACCATCACAAAATTGAATAACTTCATTTCCCTAGGCGGATTTTTTGCTAGTATTCCTTAGAAAGAATTTTCTCCTGCTAGTGATTTTTCTAAGTAGGTATTTTTTACCTGGTTAAAATATTTTAGGCGGAATTTTTTCCGGCTAAGAATTTTCCTAAGGCGGAATTTTCTCCTGCTAGTGCTTTCCTTAAGCTGAATTTTTTCCTGGTTAAATTTTCCTAGGCGGATTTTTTTCCCTCTACCTTAACTGTTTTCCTCCTAAGAAAATTTGCATATTTCGCAGGGTATTCCTGCTTATAGGAGGAATCTGTGATATGTAAACCTGAAATGCCTTAGACGGATTACGCCTAGTAGCTAGGAGGAATTTCTGCTTTTTTCAGGGCGGAAGTTTTCGTACGGGCGTGCATAATCTCCATACTGCCATCTATCCATATATCAAGTTTCATAAAAAAAAATTTCAGTACTTTTTGCGTTATCGCAGGATCCAGTTTTGTGGACGGACAGACAGACGGACGGAGGGTAAACCCAAAGTCCCCTCCGGTTAAACCAGTAGGGGACTTTAAATTACAATACGGATTTTTTTTCTTAGTTAGACCATTTTCTAACATTCTAGATAGTTTTCAAAACAAAATTCAACAAAAATTTGTTTTGTTTTTATCAGATTTTTCAAACAAAATGGCGAAAGGAGTCCCTTAAAATAAATATATGAGTTTTGACTCCGCCCACTTTCAAATTTATATTTCATATTTATTTTTAAAAAATATGAAATATATTTGACTCAAATAGTACCATATTTCATGGGTAAAATTAAATAATATGTTCATATTTTTGCTTACCATCATTTACACAGGCACCGTTGTAGAGTGTATTGTTGGCTGCACACACACACACTTTATCTGCACTGCATGCTTGATTATCACCACCACAATCACCGTCTACAGTACACGTCCCTCCTAATAGTCCTGAATTATATCAATAAATACAAGTAGAGTTTTTTATACTAAAGCATCAAGTGGCCGGATATAAATATGATTGTACATTGTATTTATCATAAATAAAAGAAAATATCAGTTTAATGGTTCAAGTAAAAAGAAAAGAGAAAAAAAACTTAAGTCATGTTTATTCATAAACACATTTTCATGAACTTGCCACAATTATATCATTTTTGCTATAAAATTTGTAAAAGTTTTTATGCAATAAATTTATGTTAAATTGTTATAATAGAACATCAGATTTGAAGCAAACTTGCTTAGCAATATTGTCAAGAAACTGTCATCATTATTAACTAAGCAAGTATTGTTTGGCAATATTTACCCGAGACTCAATAATAGAATTGTTTACTTTTCCAAAAATCTTAGTACATTTTTCTCAAGTTTGATTATATTGAAATATTTTCGCTCATCTGGAGGCATGCAGCTTTAACGATTTTATTGTAAGTATAATTAAACGTATATATCAATTAATACTGCTTGATGGTCTATTGGTAAGTATGACGAAGTTGTAACCTAGTAGGCGCAAGTTCGAATCTTGGACAAATCATGTTTGTAGTTTTCATTAATTGATTTTTAGCTCGACTATTCGCAGAATAATGCAGAGCTAATGCAGTCACCCATTTGTCGGCGTCCCTGTGGTTAAGTTTTTGCGTGTAAGCTGGTATCTCCATAACTACTGAAGGAAATGGATTGAAACTTCACACACTTGTTCTCTGTGATTATCTAACATGATTAGCATAAGTCCCATAACTCTGATTTGCCTTTTTGCATAATTATGCCCCTTTTTCGACTTAGAAATTCTTGGTTAAGTTTTTGCGTGTAAGCTGGTATCTTCTTAACTACTGAAGGGAATGGATTGAAATATCACAGATTTGTTCTCTGTGATTATCTAGCATGATTGGCACAAGTCCCATAACTCCGATTTCTGCTTTTTTGCATAATTATGCCCCTTTTTGGACTTAAAAATTCTTGGTTAAGTTTTTGCGTGTAAGCTCGTATCTCCATATCTTCTGAAGGGAATGAATTGAAACTTCACACACTTGTTCTCTGTGAATATCAAACATGATTGACACAAGTCCCATAACTCTGATTTCTGCTTTTTTGCATAATTATGCACCTTTTTCAACTTAGAAATTCTTGGTTAAGGTTTTGCGTGTAAGCTGGTATGTCCATAACTACTGAAGGGAATGCATGTATTGAAACTTTACACACTTGTTCTCTGTGATTATCTAACATGATTGGCACAAGTCCCATAACTCTGATTTGCTTTTTTGCATAATTATGCCCCTTTTTCGACTTAGAAATCCTCGGTTAAGTTTTTGCGTGTAAGCTGGTATCTCCATAACTACTGAAGGGAATGGATTGAACCTTCACACACTTGTTCTCTGTGATTATCCTACATGATTGGCGCAAGTCCCATAACTCTTGATTTGTTTTTGTTCATAATTATGCCCCTTTTTCGGCTTAGAAATTCTTGGTAAAGGTTTTGCTTGTTAGCTGGTATCTCCTGAATTACTAAAGGGTTTGTGCCTTTTTTGGGACAATTTTATGCATTCATAATAATAAAGCAGTGATTTTGCTCGATAAAACATCTTAATAACAAGCCTTTGTACCTTTTCGGACAATTGTATGTATTTATAACAAGAGCCATGTCAACATGGCCATCCCCCGCCTAATGTGTTTGCTCATTGGAAGAATGTATATGTAGTAAGGCTCCCACGTTTACAATTTTTTGTAAACGTTTACACGATTGTTAAGAACCGAAACGATACCGTTTAAACGTTGGTACTTCTATGTTCTAATACGTCCATGTATTCAAGCCTCCAAATGATGACTTATTTTATATTTTCAATACATGTACAAATAAATAATGTTCAGGGCTCATCACGATTGAGTTTGCACACATTTTCTGCATTGTATTCCCATTTCGCTTTTTTGAGCAACAAAGGTAAATCAACTTTACCAAGAATGTATTATATCACGAGCGATTATTACACAGTGATGCTGTCTAGAGGTTTGTAACCACCCATTTTCCGATTTTTACTTTGGAATAAATCAATTAGAACTAATAGAATTCATGATTACAGATAATGATTAATATTTTTTGTAAGACAATATGGTCAATTCGATTAAACGGTAAAACATTGCGTAAACGTTTAGGAATGAAAATCGAAACGAATCCGTTTTAACGAGTAACCGTGGGGGCCTTAATATGTAGTACAGCAGAATAATTCCATTTTAAGAGGTCTTTTGGTAATGAAAACTGATGGCCAAAATGATTACAGATTTGAAACCTATGTGAATACTGATGGCTGAAAATAACAAAGGGCAATAACTGAAAAATAATGCAGGGTAGGTTATCATTCTTGTGTGCTGCATCCCTCCTCAGTAAAATCTATCCACCTATGAAGTTTCAAGTTGATACCTCAAATACTTTTTGAGAAAAAAATTGAATTGAAAAATTAAGTATGAAAAATAAAAAAAGCCAATAACTCAAAAATTATAAAAGGTAGAGTTATCATTCTTGTGCACTGCACACCTCCTGAGTTAGATCTATGCACCTATGAAGTTTCATAATGATATCTCAAAGGCCTTTTGAGTTATGCTCCGGACAAAAATTAATTTTGAACAAGCAATTATCATAGTATTGCAAGCAATCCATAAGTCCCCTACCGGTAAGAGCCCAAGCAACATTCTGAAGGGCCATTGGCCATTCACTTATGTTTCTATTTTAAGTGATCACAGTTAACAGTTTTTATGTACAGACAGACTGAAGGACACTCTAAAGTTATTTTTTAAACATCCCTGTTATCAAAATATAACATTTTTAAAGCAAAATTTTAAAAAAAGGAGATAACGATGTCATACATGATGTTAGTGTAACAAAGAACAATTAGGAATGAAGGTATGAATATTGAATGTTTATTTTGAATTTAAAGTAAATGAAAGTTAAAAGAACGAATAGGAAAAATAAAAAGTTTAAGGAGGAGATAATTCTGGAAATATGGATGCTAGATTTATAAACCTTGTCATATTATTGTCATATTATTATGATGTGGGAGTTTGAAGAAAATCCTATCATAATTGAAGAAAATTACCAATTTCTCAAAAAAAAGTCAAGTTCAAAAGGGGCATAATTCTGGAAATAGTCTTGCTAGAGTATTGAACACTCACAAATGTTGAGTGATAATAAGAAACATTTATATGAAGTTTGAAGTAGATACATTCAGAAAAAAAGAAGTTAATAAAAAAAAACAATGTTTTTTCATGAAAATTTTAAGTTCCAGGGAGGTAATTCTGATAAATTTTGTGCTAGAGTTGTAAACTTTGTCACATATGATGTGGTTGATGACAAGCAACTTATATTTAAAGTTTGAAGAAAATACCTTAAGAAATAAAGAACTTATAGTGAAATCAAAGCACAGAAGGCGCTGAATTTGTTTGGGTCTCAGAATGTAAGAAAGGTGCAGGTTGTGAGATTATATGTTTAGTGCCACCAATGCTTTCCAGCGTTTTAATTGTAGTAAATTGGCTATAAGACTAATTGCAACACTGATATTCAATCCAATGTTTATTTGACTTTAACAATTTAAAAAAATGAGTTCAGGGTAAACCTGTTGTTTAAAATTGAAGTAAATATTACTGGGATTTGAACTCCATATCTCTCGCTTCCTAAGCGAGCCCGAAAACCCTTCAGCCACGGTTAAATTTATATGTGAACGGCCTGAAGAAAACCATATTATTCTAAATTAGGGCTTGTAACGACTTTTAACTGTTGTTTAACACAGATGTAAATAATCCTGAAGCTTACTATAAGCATGTATATTTATAAAGAATCAAAGGGCTTCAAGTTATTTGGTATTTTCTGATCTTTGCAATCTAAATCGTACTGTATATCTGTATGCATTTTCCTGTATAAGTTTATTTTTATGTATTATAATTCATTTTGTAAGGCACATACGGAATTCTGCATAACTAGAGTTGCATCAAAAAATCATTTATGTACTTTTTTTACGACAGCCACACTTTATCCTTGTAAATCATGGCTACTTCCTTAACAACAAGAGCTGTCCGTAAGACAGCGCGCTCGACTTTTTTATTGCTTGCCAATAAAAAAAGTTTTTGCAGTAAAAGGCAATACAAGAATCTCTGTATTTTTAAAGTGAACAATGGCCATGAGCATTAAGATATTTAGTGAAGAATTATTTTACTGAATTGTGTGATACCCTTGAACACTGCAGCAAAGTTTGAAATGTTTAAGTCAAAGAGGGCTGGTAAGAAAGAAAAAAAAACTGAGTTGAGCCTTAAATAAATTTAATAGTATTAAACCCACTTTGAGAGAATAAGGTATTTTTACGTCACTCAGAACACCTTGGTAAATGACATAATAACATAATTTTTCAAGAAATCTATGCCAAGGAAGCAGTATATTTTTGTACAATCAGCATAATATATAGATTTGACTTTGTATGTGAAAGTATTATAGTTACCTTATAATACAAGTAATAGATAAATTTTATCAAGCTTTTTTAGATGTTTGTCAGTTGGTCACAAGTGGATCTCTTTCACACAGGCTGTTTGATACCCTTGAATATTACAGCAATGTTTATATGACATAATTTATGGTAAAGTGAACAAGTGGATAGGAATGAATTTTTTTAGATTTTTTAAGTTTTTAGTGCTTGCCTATAATACAAAACATTGACAGTTAAGGGCCATAATTCAAATAAAATCTTTGACAGAATTACCTTCTCCTGGACATGTTTGGGAATCATGATTGTAAACAAGTATTCCAACTTTCAAATTAATATCTCAAACAGTTCAGTCAAAAAGTGGACTGGTACTAAAAACTTAACCAAGATTCTAAGTCGATAAAAGGCCTTAATTTTTTAAAACAAATCCTTGACAGAGTTACCTTCTCTTGCGTACAGATGGGGGTAATGATGTGAAATAGCATTAAAAGTTTCAAAGCAATATCTCAAAGGGTTAAGGCAATAAGTGGATTTTACCCATATTCAATGTATTTTCTAAGTCAAAAAGGGGCATAATTCTGTCAAAAAACCTTGACAGAGTTATGTCCTCTTGTCTGTTGATGAAGGTCGTGATGGTAAACAAGTATGGTCAGTTTCAAAGCAATACCTCCAATGGTTTTGAAATAAAGTGAGGTGGTACAAAAAACTTAACCAAGCTCAATACACTTTCTAAGTCAAAAAAGGGCCATAATTCTGTCAAAAACCTTGACAGAGTTATGTACTCTTGTCTGTAGATGGAGGTTATGATGGTGAACAAGTATGGTAAGTTTCAAAGCCATACTTGTAATACTTCTGAAATATAAGTGGGGTGGTACGAAAAACTTAACCAAGGTGTGACGCCGCAACGCCCGACGCGGGGCGAGTAGGATAGCTCCCCTTTTCATAGAAAAGTCGAGCTAAAAACAATTAAAAAAAGAATTTAACAAAAAAAAAAATTCCTCGACTGGGATTCGAACTCGAGACCTGCCTCACTCACTAAGCGAGCGCGTTACCACTGTACCACGGAGAATTTATACACAGAATGTCTGAATAATATCAAATCATTCTAAATTTAGAACTTTCCATTGCATTGCAGGAATCCTTATTAATTTCGTGGTATTTTTGTTCAGGGTAAACCTGTTTTGTTTAAAATTGAAGTAAATATTTTAGCGAAAATCCTCTCGCCCAAACAGTCCGACATGTAGAATCTATATATTCCACTACTCGGTTTGTGTAGTATTCGGTAATCTAATGGCTAAAAATAGTGTTTTCATTGATAAAATCATATTCATCCGCGTAATTTGTGATTGGTGCATTATTACAATTTCTATAAGCCAACGCTAATTGTTTAACTTTAAAATGCGTTGTAATTTGTTGATACTTGTAAGCAAATAAAATATTTCTTCTTTAAATCGCTAGTTTTAAGCTGTTTTGAGAACTACTTGTTTTAGGTTTGTCATAAACTTCTGTGTCAGAGATTGAATGTCCGCTTTGTATTTAGTTATTTTCGATCAGAAAACTTTACCAGAAAACAAATATTACGAAATCTTCGACCGGGGGGAGTTTTTTTTTTTTTTTTTTTTAATTCGGGAATTACTTTGCTTGAAAATTGATGCGCTGTCTTTGGACCTCTTTAGGGGCAGTGATCTCCCTGAATTTTTCGGCTTTATTGTACATACAAAGGGAAGTAACCGCTTTCAAAAAAGTGGACTACTTTCGGCATTTGCAATTAAGAACATTAGACTCTGAAATTTCGCTACCATTATTTGTTTGGTCTGACGACCCAAACAAATAAAAACTGGAAAACTAGAATCAGAAATCTTGAAATTCAGTCTATTTGTTGCCATAGCAACCAGAATTTTCAGCATAGGAAAAAAAGAAAAAGACGTGCATCAATCTCCCATACTGCCATCTATCCATATATCAAGTTTCATAAAAAATATTTTCAGTACTTTTTGCGGTATCGTGGGATCCAGGTTATGTGTAAAATTTGCCATATTTTTAGTCTATTTGTTGCCATAGCAACCAGAATTTTCAACATAGGAAGAAAAGAAAAAGACGTGCATAATCTCCATACTGCCATTCTATCCATATATCAAGTTTAATTAAAATATTTTCAGTACTTTTTGCGTTATCGCTGGATCCAGTTTTGTGGACGGACAGACTGACTGACGGACAGACAACGGACGGAGGGTAAACCTAAAGTCCCCTCCGGTAAACCGGTAGGGACTAAAAAAAAAGGGGCAATAACTAAACAATTATTTGCAGGGTAGAGTTATCATTCTTGTGCACTGACTCTTCCTCAATGGAGATCATCACCTATCGAAGTTTAAGTGTACCTCAAATATTTTTTGAGATAAGCTCTGGACAAAATTAGTTATGACAAAAGAACAGGCAATAACTCAAAAAATTGTAAGGGGAATTAGTTATTCATTTTCTTGTGCACCAGCATTCTCCTCAATAAAATCTATCCCCTATGACATTTCACTGTTGACATCTCAAACACTTTATGAGTTATGCTCCACTCGGGTTGCAAAAACTTAGGTATGAAAAATTAACCAAAGGGCCAATAACTCTAAATTATGAAGGTAGAGTTATCCATTCTTGTACTGCACACCCTCCTGAGTAAGGAATCTATGCACCTATGAAGTTCTTTTGATATCTCAAAGGCTTTTGAGTTTGCTCTGCGACAAAAATTGATTTTGAAATAATAAAAAGGCAAAAATTCAAAAATTATGGGGGCCCCAGGGTAGAGTTATCATTCTTTGTGCACTGCACTCCTCCTCAATTGAGGGATCCATCCACTATGAAGTTTCAGTTGATACCTCAAATACTTTTTTGAGATAAACTCTGGACAACAATAGCATGAAAAAGAACAAAGGGGCAATAACTTCAAAATTGTATAGGGAAGAGTTATCATTCTTGTGCACAACATTTCCTCCTCAATAAGATCTATCACCTATGAAGTTTCATGTTGACATCTCAAAGAACTTTTTGAGTTATGCTCCACTCAGGTGAAAAATTAAGTATGAAAAAAAACATAAGAGGCAATAACTCAAAAATTTATGAAAGGTTAGAGGTATCATTCTTTGTGGCACTGCACACCTCCTGAGTGAGATCTACTGCACCTATGAAGTTCATGTTGATATCTCATAGGCTTTTGGAGTTATGCTCTGGAACAAAAATCAATTTTTGAAAAATAAACAGAAGGGGCAATAACTCAAAAATTTTGCAGGTAGAGTTATTCTTCTTGTGGCACTGCACTCCTCCTCAATGAGGTCTATCCACACTATGAAGTTTCAAGTTGATTACTCAATACTTTTAGAGATATGCTCCGGACAAAAATGTCGGACGGAAGGACGACGGATGGAGATATTTCATATATCCCCCGCCGCCTTTTCGGCGGGGGATAATAGGTAAGCATTGTTATACTCGATTGAACACCTTGTGACAACTTTTCGAATGGTCGAGCTTCAAATAGTGTCCTCCGACAGTTTCTTGTTATTTTATCTTTTAACTATATGAAACATAAGTTGATAAATCGTGGTGTTTTATTTCCAGTGTTTTTTTCCTTATTAACTGATACCGGAAAAGGGCACTGTCCCAATAGAAAAATAGACAACAAATTTCCCAATTCATGACTGATAATTTCCCAAATTCACACTTGAAAAATCTCCTCAAAAATACGGCAATTTTAAAAGGTAAACAAAAACAGAAATGCCATTGATAAGTGCATCTGCGATTAAAAACCAAGAGTTAACCACTGTAGTGATATTCGTACCCAGTTAAAATTTCATACTGTTAGTGTTTCACACCTTTACATTTTAATTTATGTACAATTGTTTATGATTCATCTTTTTTTTTTCAACCCAGAAACAAAGAAGTTATAAATACATGCGTTTTTAAGTGTTTATTACGCTTAATTTTCATGTCTCCCTGGAATAAAAGAAAATTCCCAAAGAATTTTCTGCATCTTACTTTGAAATTTCCAAATTTGAGTCCAAACCGATGGAATTTTTCCCAATCTGTCCGGTTACTGGCACCATTTCCCAAAGTAGGGGAAAAACAAAACACTGCTATTTCTAGCACCCCTTTTATTTTATTTTTAATTTTGATTAAATAGGTGCAGTTTGCAAATTTACAAAAAATATAAAAGAAACATAAAAAATCACAATTTATCAAACCTTAGGCAGTCTTTCAATTTTGAAAAACTAACTGAAAAATCTACACCTTGTCATTGAGGCTTGTGATAAGCAATGATTGCTTGTTATTCTACTTGTAATTCTACTTTATACATATAATACGTTGTACCATTACATTGAAATCCCGATAATGGTCTTTACTTCAAGAATCAGATATTTTTATTTACCGACAGATAATTACCGATCACTGAATATTTGCAAAGTAACTATGAAATTATATATGATTTAATTATTGCATAAAACGATGCAATTCTACTGTAACAAGTGGTGTCTCACTGCAGCATAAAAAAATTCTTATTGCGCTATTCGCAAAAATATATAATTTAGTTGAAATCAACTATTTCTGTCGTTACATACGATATAATTAATGTTTTAATTGCCGTTTTTTCAAATGCGATAAAAAACTATTCAACACAAAGATAGTTTATTAGTTTTTCTCTGTGTAATCCAATACGATTCTGGAAAAAAACCCCCTAGCCATCATACCGAGATTTTGTAATTATTTCATACAAAATAACTTTGATTTACACTTTATCGGCTTCTATACCTTTGTGCCAACCATTGCACAAGTTGCCTGTAATGTCTGTCTTATCAGCCATTTGTTACCATTAATAGATTTTTATACAAATAAGGCATACGATGGTTGTAGTCACGCGTGATTCTCTTAACAAAGAAACAGGCAGAAATAGTTTATAACTAAATAAAATAATAAAATAAAATAGGTCTCATAAGATATAAACAACCAGATAATTTAAAGTGTCATTTCAAATATCATGCATGATTTATTTATCATAAAGTAGCGGAACGCTTGACACTTTGAAATAAGTAAAAGTATCCCTAAATTCAATGACTTATCCATAGGGATACATCATTAATTCATTTTATAGAAATTGTAATGTTGCTTTTTAATAGGGGTGTCATCGATTCAATCAATATCGGTGTATCAACGATCTTTGTTATCCGATTCGATATCGATTCCATTTTTTAAATATCGGATATCGAATGCACATATATTTCTAGCTAAAGAGACTTCAGCGAACATGTTTTTTTAGAACTGACAGACCTGTTTACTGTCGCAAAACGTCAAAATAAAAGCGACATGTAAAGTTATGGATGCCAGAAACATTTTTTTTCTAAAATGAAAACGGAAATCAATGCCAAAGTTACCTCCCAGTGTCTCTAACGAATGCTGCCTAATTTCGTTGTAATCTCGCACGTCTGCTTAGTGGATGTCAAGACCCCTCAATTCAGATTTTAAAAAAGGGAAAATGCAAAGAAAATTTGTCAGTGTTTCTTTGTAAAAATTATTTTGATTACAAATGTTAAACTTTAATAATTATTCAGGTTTAAACACTATAATTTGCCAATTAAACCCGGCTTAATTGGAACGGCAAGGACGGGGACTTTAGCATGATCAGTAACTACGTCATAGCAACAACAACAACAACAAAAGAAAAATTGGAAAAGGCTTTAAAACTTTATAATAAGTTACTAGTCATTAGTTTTTAATTTATAGCTATATGATAAAAAAAAGAAACAAATTGTTCAGTTTTTCATAGTTTATCTTTTTTGCATTGTCTAAATATAACTGCTTTGTCAGTGTCCTTAGGAAACATTAAAAAGACTTGAAAGCTAAAATTAGCCTGACAGTCGATATATCGCTGTATCGATTAATTCATTACCGATATATCGATACAAAAAATCCTTATCGATGACACCTCTACTTTTTAAGATGTCAATTTTGAATATTTCATTTCATTGAGCAAAATTATTTATGTTTGATTTTGAGATTACTGAAAACAATTGTAGTCTTTAATTGTTCAGTAATTGATATGCTTTTTATTTTCAGATTTTAAGGCCTTCTCCTACCATAGGTATAATATTAAACTGTTACAAATATAGTCAACGGTTTCTACCGGCGACTATTTAATTTAATAAACATTAGTAGAGGGAAAAGGGTTTGGGGACGGGGTCACATTCAGGGTTCATTCAAACCGTGCTAGAACCAAAGTTCTACGACTATTCAATAATATTTAAATCAATTTTACATTATACCAGTGAATTTGTGGAGCTGGTAAGCTTCAATATTTATAGAGATTAAGACTTTCTTTTGTCTTCATGTATTACAAATGATAGCAATAAATTTGCTACTACTAGAAATGGGTTTATCTTAGGCTAAATTCATAACATGGACAGTACATTTTATTCTAATGTTTTGTGCTTTAACAACAAAAACTGGTTCAAGCGAGGCACACGTATTTGTAGCTTTACTGTGAAGTAAAATGTTTGTCAACTTCTCAGTACGACATGTATATATGTCTTGACAAAAGATAATATAAAGAAAAATTCCAAACATGTCATATAACAACAAAAAAATACTAACCATCAGATATTTTGCATGCACCAGAATCTGCGGTGTACCCAGTTCCACAGGCACACACATCAGATGTACAAACTGCATTAGTTACTGTGCTGCAGTCAGCATCAGTTGAACAAGCACCCTCCAATTTTCCTGTAAGAATATTATCAAAATGTAAATACTGTGTTTATTTAGAATTCCAAAACACATTATTATTATAAAGTTAAATATATTTGCAGGGGAATGGTAAGAATTAAGTAAGCTATGCTCTAAATATTAAAGGGTAGGGTTTAGCAGGCCTGACTCCAAGTGTATTAGGAGAGGGGTTAGGATTACATGGATTAAGTTGGCTATGCTCTAAATATATTAGGAGAGGGATTAGCTGGCCTGACTCTTTTTTTATTAGGTGAGGGGTCAGGGTTAGACTGGCTATGCCCTAAATATATTAGCCAAGGGTTTAGCAGGCCTGGTTTTAAATATATAAGGGTAGGGTTTAGGATTGAGCTCAAAATATATTAGGGGAGAAGTTATGGTTTATCTTACCCGATTTTAAATATATACGGGGAACAGTGAGGGTTTCACTGGCCTGATTCTAAACATATTATTGGAAGGGATAAGGTTTACCTATGTTCATTCTATATCGGTTCTATGGACAAGACATGATTGCTGCTAGCAATTAGATGCATTGTATTATATATATATTTGCTCCTCAAAATAATCCAATACTGGTTTGTTTTGCAACAGGGTGTTAGTATGTTTTACATATACATATTAATAAAGCACAAAAAGTGTTAAAAAAAAAAAAAAAAAAAAATATATATATTATATATATATATATATATAATATATATATATATATATATATATATTTGCAGTAGTTTTATTTTCCTTTTTTTACTAAATACTAGGCCGTACCTTTAGATATTCTTATTTCCCCTCTGGTGACTCAATTGCTACAAGTACATCTATCTCAAATAATCTTATTGAACAAATTATTTATATCTGATAGATATAGATTTTAAAAAAACATGTGAATCAATGCTTAATCATAATATTTTCGAGTTTAGTACTACAAAAAATATCCCAGTTTAGTATTTACAATACAACAGTACATTAGGCACTAATTCTTTAGACTAACAAAATGGAGTTTTTAGGTTTTCTGTCATGTTGTATTATGTCAAACATGCCTTGTGTTTTCAAAAACTCTTATTCAAACTTTGACTCAACATCATCCAGGCTATGTTGACAATTTAGTATAATAATTTGTGTGACCAATAAATTTATGTATGGTTCATAAATCAATATTTAAATTGAATTTATCATTTAATTTATATACACAGTAGACATTAAGATTAGGGCATGTGTACAACTTGACATAATCAGGTTCAATAATGAAATTTATCAAAATTAATTTATATCAATATCATATTATACCGTATAAGTATTTATTTCTGCGGGCTTAGTATTCTGCGATTTTTTTTAAAATAAGGGGTTTTAAATTTCTGCGTATCTTATTTCTGAGGTGTCATCATTCTCGCATTGATGCTTGTTATTTCTGCGTTTTGATTAAGATATTATTACAAAATTAACCTACACAAACAGAAATTTCAAGATTTATTGATGTAACATGTACATTACTTCCGGTTAACATGCAGAGGACTGATCGTCATCATCATGTATGGCATATACATGTTAATAAACGTGGAATGACAACAATTTTAATACTGTGTATAAATATGAAGTGTGAATAATAAACAATGGCAAAATCGCACGTAGACACAAGATATTGTACAAATACAAAAGGGTATGTTTATTGCACCCCACAAACTACAATAGTTTCATTTTACAAAGAAATCAAGCTAAGGGTAAGCGAAAATCATACAAACATAACATTCTTTTAAACAAAGAGAACAAGCAAAGTAACATGTTTTTTCTAATATTTCATTCACGACAGATACATAAAGAAAAATTCCCATCTACAAAAGCTGATAACGGTACATGTTAATGTAATTATACAATACCGGTCAGTGATTTTTTTCCCTATATTTTACAGCCGAATAAAGGCTGTTTCCCCTAGCCGAAAATGGATTTATTTTCCCCTAAAAATGCTAATATTTTCCCCTAAAATGCCATGTGCACATTCTTCATGAGAGCAACTGACTTATATCAGTTACAAGACAGAAAGCTGTCCCTATAGATAGCCTCTGCTATGAACCATGCATGTTAGATTGAACTGAAATTGAAACATTTATAAAATTTTATTCTCAGTTGTTGTAATTTTTTTCCCTTTTATGATTTCACGCACTATATTTTCCCCTTCAGAAAGCCACAGGTTGTTTTGAAAATTGGAAAAAAATCACTGCCGGTAGTTGATAATTTCTGACATATACATACGAAAATGCTTAATTTTCTGCGGTTTTTAAATCTGCGGTGTCGTTATGAACCGCAGAAATAGCAGAAATAAAGTTCCTGCAGAAAATAGTACTTATACGGTAGTGTATAATCATATTGTCAATTATTTGTAAATATAGCAAAATAGTTAAAGGTATATACAACATTAACAAGAATAGAAGAACTTTTGTTAAGGATAAGCACAAATAAGTCAAATCAGACTCTGAAAGGACAAATGGACCCTCATTAAGCATAGAATACACAGTCATTAAGACATTTTTTTAATCTGCCAGAAAATTAGCCAAATCAGCCTCAAATTAAGTCAAACCAGCGCAATACATATTTATAAAGTCACATATCAAATATGAAAATCAATGTGAATCAATTCAGGATCAGTAACAGCATTGTCATAAATCAGTTCTTAATACATGTATAAGACTAAACATACCTGTTTCTTTACATGTTCCTGATATATCTGTAAAACCTCTCTTACAAACACAAATCCCATAATGGAGATTGTTACATTGTTGATTAGAATCACTTGTACAATCACCATCAGCAGAACAGCTTCCTCCTAGTGCATCTGAAATATATTTGTAGCAGGTTTACTAACCTTGCAAACCCAGGTTAATTATAAACTCTAAGGTTTCAATTCAAACAAAGATCATTCACAATTTATATGACATTTATTAAATTACATTTCTCAAATATAGTGATTCTAGTTTATTTCAAAATATACTACCATCTATAAGTTTAAGTCATGATTTACAGAATGATATGAAAGCAAAGTTAATTTAAGTTATTTAAGTTTCTTATTAAAGTAAATGGAAAACACTCCTAAGAAAATATAATAAAATAGATTTCTTATTCAAAAATGAAACAAACAAAAAATAACCCTACATTGATAAAATTTGTGGCTTATCTCGTTGACTAGGTATAAGCTACCTTGGCGTCCTTGAGGCAAAAGCAACTGAGAAGGTCAAAATCTTTCTTATATAGTCTAACAAAAAGTGAACTCACTAAAAATCTCATGCTAGAAAATAAATGAAATAGGGGTAGTTTCAAATTAAACAATTACTTAAGAAAACATTATCAATAAATAAGAAAAACCATAAGAGCGTAACATTAAATCATTAATCTTGAAATGACCAAAAATTAAAGAGGACCAATTTTACACTAGAAAAGTCATGGATTTAAGTGAATCTGAAATGCTTTACCGTAAACAGAAGAAATTTAGAGAGAAATTATTTTAATGAATAAAAGATAAATAAAATTGTTTTAGAAATAATCAAAATTTGCCACATATTTGTATGAATAGAATATGTATTTCACTAAAATCATTTAAGTTTGAAATGAGTTACAATTGTTACATACATAAAATTACAAGTATTTATCGAATTATATATTGGTGTATCACTGATATTTATCATCGGATTGATGTATTGTAAATATACATTGCACTGACTCAATGATAGCCCTAAATATAGCTGACATAACAATCTCTCATCATCTGTTCAGTTTTTATGCTTATTTCAAATATCCTAATTTTTTTATAACATAATACTCCAAAATACCAATTGTTTATTTATATTTTCAAACGACATTTGCATGGCTAGAAATTTAAAGTTAATTGATAAAAAAAATGACCTTTTTGATGATCATTAAAGAAGCTTAAAATATTTTTAGGCAATTTATTTTTCCGATAGCACATAATTTATGCTGTCAAGTTTACTAATCAGACCAAACAAGAGATGACTCTTTGGCAGCAGACATGCAATTCAATGTTTAGAGTGTCCCTAACAATAGGTAGATTGCAACAGTACTTTATAAGCAGATGTAGTTTACACTCTCAATTCCAAACATTTATTAAAAACTTCCATGGTTCCGAAGATTTTACTCTGCGTGCATGTACCCCCTTGCAGGGATAATTCTAGGGGGCAATTTCCGCGATTTCTCGCAAAAATATCACCAAAATCTCAGAGAAATTTGTGAAATGAGAGAAAATCTCGCACGGCAATTTGAGCCGGAAAATGTCTAAACACAATCTAAGGAATGCTAAAATTACACAAAAATATGATGAAAAATTCACGATTCCCATCAAGAATTTAATTTCAAATTGTTTATTAATGAAATCGGTGTAAAAAACTCCAAAAAGTAGTCCAACACTTCGAATTATTTAGCCTAAAATAATTGCCGATCGGAGACCGCAAATTCACCGTACAAAAATACGGTATGATGGCTAACCTTTATCTATCTGTAAGTCGAGAATTTACACAAAACACTTTTAATTGATTTTAATAAAAAATTTTAGACACAGACTAACATAAAAATGGACATGTCAAAAATAAATCTACCGGTAAAATTTGTCTTCTAAATTTCACATCAACCACGGTAAATTTTGCCGTAAAGAACAAATTTAAAAAATTTGTTTCACGATTCCTGATGAAATAGCCGATAATAAATGTTCTTTTATTGAACAAAAATATTTAATTTTATATAATTGCAATCAGCAACAGCTAGAATTGTGAATGTTTCAGCGGAAAACAGACAAATATTCATTTGTCACATATTTTCGCGATTAAAAAAAATTCTAAAAGGAAGCCGAGTGTTATTTAAAGGTGTTTAATAACACTAAAAATGATGTTTATGAATAAAAATTACTTTAGTTATTGTTTATATTTGTGGATATGGAGATATTTGTCATTATGTGTTCAGGTATATTTTTTAATGGAGGGAGGTGTGTGAAGAGAATCATAAAGAAAACAAAATGAAAGGTTATAAAAATATTCTTCAAATCTCAACAATCACTTCTGTACAGTACAGTGTTGTCCATTAGGAACATTGACTGCAAATAATAGTTGTAGTAGATATCCATGTATAATTCTTTTATATTTCAGAATAAAGGTGTTATATTTATTTTTCACAATTAGAATTTTATTATGTTTAAAAAATCACAAAAGAAAAGGCATAGGATGTGTTAAAAAAGTGAAAACAAAAATCACTGTAATAAACAGAGCTACATCTTCTTATATCCTCATTAGATAAACAATGTTTATATGTACAGTGATTTTTAAAAAGTTAGAAATTTCCATATTTTTAACCTCGCCCATCATGAAAATTAAATCTCTCAAGAAAATCTAATTTCTCTCATCAAAATTTCTCAAATGAGAGAAAATCTCTCACTAAAAATCCTGACCAGGATGATCCCTCGCCAGTATGGTTTAACGGTATAGAAACACACAAATATATGAGTTTTGTAGTTTATTAATATTGCCTAAAGAATCGGCAACAAATGGCGTACATGTAAAGTAAAGGGGAACAACTCTTTCACAATAATGTTCTGTATATGTCCGTACCATACCGTACGCTGACGAACCGTACCTGACTACACTATGGCGCTACCTTTCTTTCTTTTTGAAATTTAACTTAATAACGTATACATATCCTTTTAAGATAAACTAAGTGATGAAATATAGTCTAATAATGGAGACACTCTTAATAATCAAATCCATAAACGTTTAACAAAACAATGATATAAACAGTTATTAAAATGGTAACTTATTAATTATGTATATGTCTATGTAATGTAATCATCAAGGTATTTAGGTTGCTTGCGGAACAGAAATGTCACTGTCTATATCGTCGCTATCATTGTCTTGCTGGAATTTGCACTTAGAAAGATTAAAATTTTGTATTTCTGTGGGAACGCGGAAACATTCGTTTTGTTTCACTTTATACGAGGAAGCGCGTAACTGGTTACCGATGAACTTCTTTACGTAAAACCAATCATCTTCTTTTGACACTACAAGGTATCTTTGCCTGGAATGTAATTTATTCTTGTCAGAATATAAGTAAACTATATCTCCTACACTAACATGAGAGGCTTTCACAGATGACTTAGAGCTTTTGGACTTTTCACTTGCACTGTGATTTTCTAAACGTGCCTGATACTGTTGAGAAATAACATTTCTGTCCGAAATAGGAAGTTGTTCATGAGTAAACTGATTTCTTTGCGTCCACAACTCTCTAGCTGATAATCCTTCACGACGGATGCGACAATTCAGTTTCGCGACAGCAATCGCCAGTTGAACCTTAGAAAGCGAACCGCCATCTGGCTCAATACGTATGATCTCATCTTCAAGCTCTTGAATTGCTTTTTCTCCTACAGGGTTTTTGTTAACATTTTTCACGCGACCAATATCTAAGGTTATATTCAGACGACGGAGTATGGCGTCATCTCTCAAAGATGTAAAACATGGAGCAGCGTCAACTCGAATGACAGCAGGAGGTCCATGAATTGGATGTAACTCAGTGCACAGGCATACTAAGGAATCTCTTATAGTATCTCTTCTTTCATTTTCTACTATGGAGGCAACAGTGTATGAAGTTGATGTTTCTCTTAACACAAGTACTAACTGTTTATTACGTTTCATGACGTCTGCAGCGAAACTCATTCCTACTACCTCAGGAGGGTCTTCTGAGGATTGAGTACAAAACCCTGTTGGTAGTTTACGTAAAGACGCGCAGCTATGACACATGTCAGATACTCTTTCAACTGCTTGGCTCATGTCCAAGGCATAAAAATGTCTCTTCAAAACCTGTAGTATTTGATGTTTTGATGGATGGTCAAGTTTGATATGCAAGGCGGTGATAAGACCATCAATGGCAGATCTGGGTACGACAATTAGGTCAACCGAAGACACAAGAGGATCAGTATGTTTTACGACAAGTATACCATCCTTGGCAATAGATACAGAGTTGAGGTAACGTTTGACATCTTTAACATTTGTTAGTTTCTTTGAAGGCCTAGTGCCTTGTAATAAATGTGAATGAACGCGTCTAAGGTCTGGGCACTCTGACTGAATATCTTTCCAAGCTGATCTGGATGTGAATGGTAAGCGGCTCTTACTGTTAAGTACGTCCTCTATGTTAATCGCTCTAACAACAGAATCCTCAGTGATATGAATAAATGTACATATTTGGCAAGTGGGGTTTTCACATTCTGGTGCGTTGCGGCTGGCAAAATCGGATGGGACATTGGCAGAACCAGCAAGATGTTTAACATGTACTTGATATCGGCTAACAACAGAAAGAAAGGATGTCACTCTTGGACTAGCAGAAAACTCGCCTCTACATAACTTATCAATTGCTTGAACACACGGTTTACTGTCTGTTAGCACACACGTCTGCTGACTGGACTGTATAATGTATGGACTGAAGTGCTTGACTGCGGCTGCAATGCCAAGAGCCTCTATCTCACAAGGTAACCAAGTGACCTGGTGTTTTCGTAACTTGGCACTGAAGAATCCAGCGAGTAACAGCTTGCCATGCCGCGTAACGTATAATGTAGCGCCAATGCCACGTTTCTTGACTGACCCATCAGTGACTATCCAAAGTTGGTCTGTAGGTCTAGGAAGGACAATTGACTTGTTTGAATTTAGTGCTGACTGAGTGTTTTGAAAATGTTTAAGTGAGGCTTCATCCCAAACGATTTTGTCTGAAGAGTTCCCACCAGCTGTAATGTTGTCGAGTGGAGCTATCAATTGCGAACAACCAGGTAGAACACGACCCAACACCTTGTAAGCGCCAATGTATGATCGTAACCCATGGACAGTTTGAGGGGGTGGACAAGCCGAAAGAGAAGCTATACGATGGGGGCTTGCTGAAAATTTTCCTTGGGACCATATCCATCCAAGGATCGTAGTGGATCTTGGACATATGATGGTTTTTGTGGGCTTCAGTTTCAAGTTGTTTTTCTGTAAAGCATCTAATACACGGGTCCAATTGGCAAGGAGTTCGTCTGTAGTGTTTCCACCGATGTACAAATCATCTGCAAGTTTCGCCACAACACCTTCTTGCAATAAATCACCTAGCACACGACACATGAGTTCTTCCAATGCCGTTTCTGAGCCTGGCATACCCATGGCACATCTTGTATAAACACGTATGCCTTTGTAAGGTGTCGCTACTCCGCAATACTTCATGGACTCCTTCGACAAAGGAATTTGGTAGAATGCGCTTGTTAGGTCAGTTACTATTATGTATGTCCATTGACCTATTGTACGAAGTATAGTGTCTACGTCTGGCATGAGTGAAGGCTGAGGTTTAGCATAACGACCAACATCAGCAAACGCTGTGACCAACCGAAAACCTCCCTGACCTTTTTTTACCAAGAAAGAAGGGTTTAAGTATTCAACTGTAATTGGGATATCTTCTGGGCGCGAAAACACTCCTTGCTGTTCTAAATCATCGAAGTGTTCTTGTAGCTCAACTAACTTATCTCTTGCATATTGAGGTAGGCGTCCTTTACGCTGAGGTGGTTGAACAGGGCCCATGTTAACAACTGCTTTGAATGGCCCAGAAAAACCATTATATCCAGACAGAGTCTTATCAAATACACTATCATATTGCTCTAAGATGTTCTGGAAACACTGGCGAGTATTTGCAGGTAGTATAGCATCTGGGTCAACTGATACCGTATCAGAGAAATGATTATTGGTAGTCATCTTGGCATGACAAGTACGAACCAGGGGTGTGTCTTGAAAGTCTTGAACTTTTGTATCATAAGAGTCAACAGTGTGGCGAGCTTGACAAACATGTTCATTTTTATGCACATGGATGGGATTGGTCGTTGAATTCAGTAGTCTTACTTTACCAGACACTGCTTCAATAACTTGTGGAAGTGGCCATTGTTTGTTACTGGATGCTCCGAACTTGGGCTCTATGGCAAGTGTGCCATCTGGATCAATGTTGTCTGGCAAAGTGACCTCCAGGTAAGATCCCGGCCATGTAATTGAAGACATATTGGAACTTGACCTAAGGACAAAAGCTTGGGTCCTTCGAACACTGTGAGAAACCGAGTCAGGTACCTCTGGTGCATAAAACACTGTATCAGAACCATGAATAACAATTTGTTGCTTTGCAGGTCTAACCATAATGTCATTTGTTGCCATGAAAGGTATTCCACCAAGTAAATCCACATCTAAGTTTTCAACCACTAATGCCTCAACAGTTAAACTCTGTTCGCCACGAGTAAGAACTATATGTGTCTCGCCAGCCACCTTTAATGGGGTGGAACCATCTGCCTGGAGTGCACGTTGATTGCTTTTCTTAATAGGTACTCCCATATAGTGTGCAACAGACAATTTCAACATGTTGATTTCTGCTCCAGTATCTAGGGTAACATTCAGAGGAAAATGTTTATAAAATGTTTTTAATGTTGGAGACTGTTTGGTGCTTACACGTCTAGAAGTAGCCGAATGTATACCATAGCATTGAGATTGCTGATTGTCATCTTCGTAAGACTCTTGATCGATTTCCGGATCCCCCGCAGTTTCGTCCGAGACAGTTTGACGAACACTTGAAAGATAACGCTTGTCTTCCTCAGGTAAGAATTTGCATTTGCTGAGAAAATGATTGAATGATCTTCGGCCAGCTTGTTTACATAAGGGGCACGAAGGGGTGGCACGAGAGATTGATCGAAATTTTCCGTTGTCTTTAGAACCTTTAAAAGCAGAACGCATGACTTTTGCATCAGCTACGGCATGTATTTCGTCTAGCAAACTGTCTAAAGCGAGAGAAATTTCAGGCTTAAGTGTGGCTAAAGTCCTTGAACGAAGTTCTGTTCCGTAGCGCTGTTTTACTAGTGCCGGCAAACGATTGTCTATTAATCTCAACCATGTTAATACAACCAAGTTTTCGACTGTTGGGGTAATCTCTTCGTCTTCATCTGGTACAGTTCCCATATGAGATAGGCCACCATCTTTCTTTAATGTGTTATCTTCGATAAAACTTGATAAACGCTGGTATAAATCCTCTGGTCTCTCTCCTGGTTGAAGTTGTATACTGTCAAAATCCAGAAAATGTGCTCCTGTTGACTGGAATCCGAAATGTAAACGAATTGTCTGCCAAATAGTTTTTATTGACGTTGCATTTTTCACGATAGTGTTACGAGAAATTATTGGGCAGAAGTTTGCAATTTGCCCTAACATGAGTTCTAGATAAATCACTTTTTGTGCAGCTGTGCGCCTCTTTGCCTCAGGAACTGATTCGCCATCATCAGTAAATCCGCGTTCTGGGTTTGTGTTTGTTTTTCGCTCCCACTGAAATCCCTCAACTAGGAACGGTGCAAAATTGGGATCCAGGGACAAAGTATATTGTAAATTTTGTCTCCAAGACTCGAACGATGTAATAGTTTCTTGTTTGGTCAAACACCATTGCTTGGGTGCACGTACTTGAGCCATTATTGTAAATGTTTATGTGTTTTGTCACTACGCAGTAGAGTAGAACTATCCGTTTTTTTTGCACTTATTTTGACGTGAAATGTCCACAACAGTGTCCGCAAATTACTGGGTTGCAGATTGAGAGTGAGTCCTTTTCCTGCTGCCACCACGCCAGTATGGTTTAACGGTATAGAAACACACAAATATATGAGTTTTGTAGTTTATTAATATTGCCTAAAGAATCGGCAACAAATGGCGTACATGTAAAGTAAAGGGGAACAACTCTTTCACAATAATGTTCTGTATATGTCCGTACCATACCGTACGCTGACGAACCGTACCTGACTACACTATGGCGCCTGCCTTGCCTTCAATTATTATGTGTGCAGAATTTATACATACAATTGGCATACTTAGAACTGACATAAATGGAAAAATACCTTATATTGGGAGGTCACCAAAATAACAATTAAATTACGAGAAAAAAAAATGGAAATGTTTAAATCATTTTTGGGAAAACTAGTTTTTTAGCAACAGAAAATGGGTTCGCATACCACACCTCTCTAGAAAATTACACCATGGTCCCAACAAAATTCTTACAGAAATGCAATAATAAACATACTTGCAGCAACACATTCTCCATTGTATGCTGTGAAAGTATCTTCACATTCACACACTGCATCAGCAGGTACACATGCTTTTACATTAGTTCCTTTACAGGGTATTGTATCTGAACAGAGTCCTCCTAGTGTTCCTGTAATTTGTTGTAAAATAAAATTTAAAAGCATCGTTTTTCCTTGTAACTTAATCAAAGCATGAACATTTATATAGACAATAAAATCATGATAAAATGGACTAAATGTAGGTATACTATAAATCAAAGAACAGAAGTACAGTCAGTGCATTTGTCAGGGTTCAAACTGAAATCCTTCAAGCACTTTTCAATTGTTTCAAGGCCAATTTTGCATTTTTAAAGAGAAATACCCAGTAAAAATTTCTGGCAAACAATCAAGTTTTAAACAAATACAGTTAAACTTTGTTCGCTCAAACTCGGATCGCTCGATTACCTCCCTTCGCTCGAACTCATCGGCTAGTCCTGGCAAAATTCCTATACAATATATATTGTTCTACCTCGGATCGCTCGATTACCGATGGCTCAAACTCTCAAACCTGATCTCTGGTCCCTTCGGCAGAAATATAGTGAAAATTACACCTTTTTGGTTGAATACAAAAAGACAACAAAAGGCCCTGATACATATATATATCTGAAACATACTGCTAATAACATTATGCACTTTTCATGGTTATGATGCTTCCTATTAAAACTTGATGAATTCCAGCCAATAATTGCTGAGAAATAGTCTGGACAAAAAGCATTAGGGAGAATAGTTCTGTAAAGAAAATCATTGAAACAGAATATGTTGCTAAGATGCCAACTTTCTCTTAGTAGAAGCTGTCTCTAGGTAGGATGTATTCTAGTTCGTAATTGCTGAGAAAAAGACAGGACAATATTAAGACAAATGAAAACTTATGAGGCATAAAAACAAAAAAAATACTGACCATCAGTTATTTTGCATGCACCAGAATCTGCTGTATACCCAGTTCCACAGGCACAGACATCAGATGTACAAACTGCATTAGTTACTTTGCTGCAGTCGGCATCAGTTGAACAAGCAGCCTCCAACTTTCCTGTAAGAATATTATCAAAATGTAAATACTGTGTTTATTCCAAAACACATTATTATTATAAAGTTAAATATATTTGCAGGTTTATATGACTTTTTTTAACTAAATACTAAGTTGTACCTTTAGATATTCTAATTTCCCCTACATCTATCTCAAATAATCTTAAATTATTTATATCTGATAGATACGATTTTAAAAAAAACATGTGAATCAATGCTTAATCATAATATTGTAGAGTTTGTTGAGCATACAGAACTTTAACTACAAATAATAACCTAGTTTATTATTTACAAAACAACAGTACCAGGCATCAACCCTGTACACAAATAAAATGGATTTTCTAGATTTTCTGTCATGTTGTAATAAATTGTCAAACATGCCTTGCGTTTTCAAAAACTCTTTTTCAAAACTTTGATTCAATGTCATCCAGGCTATGTTGACACTCCAGCATATAAATTTGTGTGACCAATAATTTTTTTGTATGGTTCATAAATCAATATTAAAACTCGGAATTTATCATATGATTAATATACAGTAGATATATAAGTTAGGGCATGTGTACACTTGACATAATCAGGTTGAATAATGAAATTTATCAAAATTAATTTATATCAATATCATATAGTGTATAATCATATTGTCAATTATAAATAAATATAGCAAAATAGTTAAAGGTATATAATCAATAAAACAACATTAACAAGTAGAAATTTTGTTAAGGATAAATACAAATAAGTCAAATCAGAGTCTGAAAGGACAAATGAACCCTCATTAAACATAGAATACACAGTCAAATCTGCCCAAAAATTAGTCCTATAACATAAGACGTTTACGTTCGTACTACATACACTCCAACGTCTTATCAACTTCTTCATAAGTTCCTTTAGCAAAACCCGCCCACATGTATACAGGTAAAATGGCCGAATGTATATTATAGCGGTGAAAGTGGTATATTAAATTGTATTGGATTGGATTTATTTACATTCAAAGGTGAGTCATTTATTTTTTTTGCTGCACATTGATGCAAAAATGTTTAAATTTACTGTCTGCATATCTTTTGACTCAAAATATTGTTTTTGTAGTAAATTACGACGGTTTAATATATATAGCGCTCCAAAATCGCTGCGCGTTTTGCTAAAGGAACTTATGAAGAAGTCGATAAGACGTTGGAGTGTACATAGTACTAACGGAAACGTCTCATGTTATAGGACTACCCAAAAATTAGCCAAATCAGCCTGAAATTAAGTCAAACCAGCCCAATACATTTTTAGAATCAATTCAGGATCAGTAACAGCAATGTCATAAATCAGTTCTTAATATAAGGCTTAACATACCTGTTTCTTTACATGTTCCTGAAGTATCTGTAAAACCACTCTTACAAGCACAAATCCCATTTGTACATGCTTGATTAGAATCACTTGTACAATTACCATCAACAGAACAGGTTCCTCCTAGTGCATCTGAAATGTTCAAATAGGCCTTGTGCTAACTTTGGCTAGTCAGTATTACTAGTATCACCTATCCACTGTTAACTCTATCTGTTGGTTTTTTGTTGTTGTTTTTTTCAGCCATAGGCTGTCAAATTTCATTTTTAATTTCTATGAAATCCAATGGACTTAAATGAAAAAAATAATGAAAAATTTCATTGGTAATTTGATGGATCGGAATATTTTACTTAGCGCACATCAATTTTTATGAATGCATGCAGTCTTAATTTAAGATAAAATTACACAAGTGAGTGTAGTGTGTGAACAGGCATGCTTAGAACTGACATTTTTTTTAATGGAAAAATACCTTATATTGAGAGAGCAGCAAAACAGCAGTTAAATCAAGATTTTTTTTTTAAATGTTGAAATCATTTTTTGGGAAAAATAGTTTTTTAGCAATTTAAAATGGGTCCGCGTACCACACCTCTCTAGAAAAATACACTAAAGTCCCAACAAAATTCTTTTAAAAAAAATGCTATTATAAACATACTTGCAGCAACGCATTTTCCATTATATGCTGTGAAAGTATCTTCACATACACACACTGCATCAGCCGTTACACATGCTTTTACATTAGTTCCAGAACAGGCAGTTGTATCTGAACAGAATCCTCCGAGTGTTCCTGAAATTGGGAAAATAAAAGTGTTATACATACATGTAATCTAATGGCTTTTGTCCTTCTATGGCAGTCCATCTAATTGCACTATGTGTCAAGATATTGATATAATCTCACTTGTTAACTCAGGTCGTATGTCATTATCGGCATTGTTTACATTTTACATGTACCGAAAAACGCTTCTTGTGTTAATTTTGGGGACTGACAACTATAAATTATGTCAGAATTATAAAGAGAAATGATTTATTTCATTAATTGTTTACATATTTTCTTATAATCAGCGTACATTTAGCTAGAAAGTAGCATTTATCGTAATTTTACTCGATAAACTTTGACAGGTGTTGTTGTTGTTCGCTGATGCATTATGGGTTGTGTGACTTCCGTTGTCAATAGCAATTGCTGCCTAAACTCAGTAAACAAACCGTTTCAAAGTTATGTTTCACCAAAAGCAACAAACTTATAGCCAATCCATGGTACTAGTCATTTTTATAAATATTATATGTATCAATTTATCGTATTTTTATGTAAACTTTCATAGAACTTTAGCTAAGAATTGTTGATGTTCGGACGTTCGGTTGGTTGACAGCATTCTTTGTGTATGGAATTGATTGTTTCCGAACGTCAAATGTTCAGTTTTCGAACGTCGAACATTGTCAACCATTTTTCGAACCTTCTTATGTTCGTTTTCTCAGATTTGGTATAAATAGGCCAGAAAACGATCAACTTCAGTCAGTTTTCATTTAACTTTTGGTTAGTCTACATTATTGTCGTGTTCTTCTGAACGGCAAATTTTACTTATTTTTAAGGCAAAATAAAACGTAGTCTTTAGATTATTATTTTACATTTAATCAATTGTTGTCTAAGAATAATTGAGAAAAACTTTATAATTTTTGTTTCACATTATTACGGTCACTGACTCGACCAAACTTTATATTTACGTTGTCATATTTTTGAACAGAAATTAAACTGCAGTCGCGGTAATAATTTTATGTGAAGTCTATGTAAGACGTAGCTATCGGATATTTAAGACTGAATGATATACATGTGTTGATGTTATTTACAATACTGTTATTTGAATATTTGACAATTGAATTTATTAACAGTTTAACACTAATTAAAATTAGTAAACTGTGAACAGTCTTTCTTCTTTGTGACTCAATTTTAATCTTAAACTGGCGTACCTCCAGAAGTAAGGAAGTGTTATCAAGTACTGTGGAGTACAGTGTCCTAGCCATACAGAGTAGCCCACTATTGACAGATGTCGTAATAGCATATTTCAGCCAAATAGATCTATATAGACTTTAACAGTCATCCGAATCAAGTATCAACAGTCCCCCTAACCCTAACAATTTCTATTTTATATAGAACATTGTTATAATTTGTGATCGTTTCATTGTTCGTAAATACAATATCGTTCTCTACAGTCCAGTACGATTATTGGTCACCAAGTCTTGAGCACGTTACCACATTTTTAAGAGGATTAAAGGGGCCTGGTACCATATCAGACTTCCCGAAATACGTCGGTCCGACGGACATGTCCGATAAATTTTGATCAGGTCCGACGAGTTTTTATTCCGGATCGGTCCGACTGTCCGGCTTTTATCCAAGCCGCATGTATACAAAATGGCGTCGCTAAAGGTGCCAAACCTTGGAAAAATCAAAAATCTACGTCAGAGGAACGCGCAGAACAGTAGTAAAAGGATAAAAAGAAGGACCTGAGACAAAATTTAAAGAAAATTAGAAGCAAGACAGTGAATCGTTGGTGTATGATAGGGAGGAGATGAAAATGCGCTGTAAGGAATGTGCCGATTTTTACGGCGAAAAAATTAAAAACAAAAAGTGTCTTAGGAATACAAACACACGTTATTCTTTGATTTTGATCAATTTTATTTGGTCCGACAGATTTCGTTTCGGTCCGACAGATTTTCATGGTTTGTCAGACCGAATGTCTGACAGTTTTTTTCAACTTTCGGGAAGTCTGCCATATAGCTGGACCGTAGCGTAACAATATTGTGCTATTTTTGTGTATAATGACAACATCATCTCCCTCAGAAGCAAGATTCTGACCCAGGACAAAAATTGTCGGAATCTACCTTTGGCTTGTCAAAATATTTTGACTTTCATCTTGGTAATTTATTATAATCTTGCATTTTTCCCTGTAAAATACAATTTAAAATTTTTTTCTTTCTCTTTTGCAAATTTACTGTGCTTTTTTCCCAGTGATTCTTTTCCTGTGAAAAAATCTGTATGTATAATATACGTTCAGATAAACATGCATGACTTATAAAAATTACAGAGATTTGGATTTACTTTTTTTTGTTTTGTTTTTTTATTTCAAGTTCTACTACTCAAATTATCAATAACATTTTAACATTTCCAATCGAGCAGACTGGTTTTTATTTTAATTTAATTTGTTCCAGGCTTCCAGCAAGTGGGTTATTTCAAAGTCTGAATAGGGTTAATTTACTTGCAAAGACCAAAGTTTGAGTGAAAAGGGGTCATAGGATGTCAATTATTGGTTGGAAACCATTTAGATATGATCAGTGTGACCTTGACCTTTGACCTTGTGACCCTGAAAATATAAGGGTTCATCTACTGGTCTTGACCAAATTCTCTGTAACAAGTTTGAAGTTTCTAGGACAGATACCGGTAGATGAATGAAGACAGTGACAATAGCCATCTTTGCCTTTCAGCAAAAAAAAAAAGTAGATAAGTAAGTAAGTAATAACTTTATTTAATGGGGCTAATTAACACATTTGGTTTCCCAATCTTCCATGTGGGCCTCAGCATAACAGCAATTTTGCATAGAATTTTATTATCTTAACTGCTCATTTTAAACAAGCTTCACACCTTTTTTGCATCAAAGCTGCTAGCATCCTCAGATTCAAATTGGTGAAGGAAATGACAAACTTACCATCAGCTACACAGACACCATTTTGTTTTGAATAACCTGCTGTACAAGAACAAAGACTAGTCGAGGATGAGCACTCCACATTAGATCCAGTACATGTGATAAAGTCTGAACATATTTCATCAAAGCCTGAAAATAAATGAGGTTAACATAAAAGACTTATTTTAATAAGATTAAGCAAGAATAAATCAAGTTTTTTGTTATCTGAGCTTCTTCTAAATGATGAAATGTCAATATTTTCGAAATAATTAATAATTTATATGTTATAAGTTAATAATATGGTTATCATATAATTCTGTATTGGGGCTGATCATGCTACTGTTCAAATCAATTCTAACATTGGCCCTTAAACCAGTTTAAGCACTCGCCCAAGGACAAACTGTGTATTTCCTGTAATGGCAGTGAAAGCTAGAGTTTATTTCTAAAACTTGAACCATGTTGGACATTAGAAATCATACTTCAATAATGTACTTGACAATAAAAATGATTGGTTTAACCTCAGTTAAACATATTCTATGGAACTGTTTAATTAATTGTCATATGATGATTCTTTAATTGAAAGTCAATTAGCTGCTATACAAAATTAAATGTGCTGTCATATATTGGATGACGTAATGTACAGGGCTGCCAACAGCAAATTGCAAAATCAGCGGAAAATACGCCGGGGGTCAAGGGGGCTGCTAAAGCCCCCTTTGCAGGTCCAGGGCAGAGCCCTGGTGGGGGACCAGGGGGCAAAGCCCCCTTGGAAGCTCCTGGATTCTGATGATTTGGTATGCCCTAAAATCAATTTCCTGGACTCTAAATTTGACAAATATCCGACATTTTGACGCATTTTGACGACAGACAAGAGCGACAATGTAAACTGTAATTTGATTGGTTATTCTAAAATAGAATACCGGAAAAGTCTTGATATGACCAATGAGAAAAGCGCTTACAGACGTACCATAGGCGGCTAGCGTTACGATAAAAGCGGAAGCGTGCCGGTTTTTGGGTACTGTATAAAATATGACGAATGAATTTATTGTCTTTGTCGAATTTACATCGATCTCAAAAATGACCCAGGAGCTCACGAAATCCGCGGATTTCCGCGGATCCACGGAAAATCTGCAGCCCTGAATGTACATGTTCGGTATCGACTGTTACATTACACCTTGAGATGTGGTTATTTAATTGACAGGTGCAATGTTTAAGAGGCATAAATTACATGTGGTAAGACTAAGTCAAAGAAAAATGCAGCAAAGTTGTTTTCGCTACTTTGATGTTCAAAATTGCCTTTGAGTGACTGACTAATAGTTGCTCAAATCAATTAGTTACATGAGCCCTAGGTGATATTTGTGACAGCTGACATTAATGTAAATGAATGACAATAAAAGTGCATAAAGTTATGATTGTGCAACCAGGGGGCTGCACAGGGCTGGGCTGCTGTTACTGCTACACTATGGTTGGTCCTTACTGTGCGTTACAACTTCTCCACTAGTAACATCAACACTGTATGGGGACCTAGACCTCCAGTAGAGCTATGCATTACTGGTTGTTTTGAGCTGTCAGGAATTAGTGGAGGTCTAAGTTGAGTCCCGATACAACAGTGAACTAGAACTGCCACTGTCATGGCATGAATACCCCCGCATACCACTTTGTCAGAATCAACAGTGGTCATTTAGAGCTCAAGGACAACCTCCCTGCCAAATCTGTAGGTAGTACGCCACAGCATTGCTAAATTATATATTCTACATGTTTTTTGTGGCAAAGATCAAAGTGACCTTTACCTGAAACTGCCACTACATATCTTGAATACCCCATTCATGCAGCTTTGCCTGGGGTGTTTTATGATGAATATACATGTATGAGAACATAATTATATGCTTCAAATGTCAAAATCAATTACACTTAATACAGGCATTCTTAAGCATTTGAGCTGATAAGCTTATTGTAGTAAAAGCCCCTGTGACCTTGACCTTTGACCCAGTGACCTCAAAATCAATAGGGGTCATCTGCTTATCATGACTAACCTCCATACTAAATATGAAGACTGTGGGACAAAGTAATTTTAAGCTATTAGGCAGACATGTTTTTCAGTCAAGACCTTGACCTATGAATAGTGACCAGAGCTGCATTACTGGTACTGGTACTGGTATTGCAGTATGTACTGCTGCAATTTTGCAAGTACTGGTACTGATACTAAATTACTCTTACAAAATTTTGCTACTAATGGTACTGGTACTGCATTACTGTCTTAAAAAGTGGTACTGCTACTGTTACAATGCAGTACTTTTGGTTCTGATAAAAATAGCATCAATTGTTCTCATAAAATAAAGCTGTAAATAACATTATCTTATTTTTGTGAAAAATTAAGTTATCAAATCTATAGATAATTTGCTGCAATATTCCTTCAAATGTTAACATAGTATTCATCATAAAAAAGCACCAAAGACTTTAAGTAAAAATTAAATTGAGATAAACAGACTCAATAAATCTTTTCCATAAAATATCCTTATTAAAATCTTTTCTTACTTTGTATTAAATAGTAAAAGACCAAAATAATCACTAATTAATTGCTTCTATTCTAAATAATCATATTTCAAGTGATATTGTTCGCACTATAAGAAGTTGTTATTTACTTTGGTATAAATTGAACAGAGGTGTGAAAGGCAACAAAAGACTGTTGTGTTTTAAATGAAAGATGATTGCATTGTATTACAGTTGACTGGTTACTAAACAATAAGATATGACAGGAATATATGTTGTAAATATTGTTTGTAAAAAGTATGTTAAAACAATAAAGTTGTAAAAATGTTATGTTAACTTTAAAGCTGCACGCCTCCAGATGAGCCAAAATATTTCAAGAAAATCAATATTGTAAATATGTACTAAAATTTTAAGAAAGGTTAACAACATTCAAGATCCAAGTTATATTTTTATGTTATGTGCGATTTAAGACTGTTTTGCAGTATTTTTTACCATGTTTCTACTGCATTACTAACGCAGTAAGGGCTATTTTTGCATATGTTGATGACATTTTGGTAATTTTCTTGGATTGTAAGTGCCGATTGCAATATGTAAGTTATTTAATTTGTTCACCTCACAATATTTTACTTTTAAATACATTTCCAAAATGTTCATCAAAATTAGCCTGAATATGGAGGTGTGCTGCTTTAAAGTAAATCATGATTTTATTTCATTGCTGAATAATATTTGCAATTACTTGTTTGACACTGTGTATTTATTCAAACTTTGATGAATATATAAAAGTAATGGTACTGATACTTAATTACTTCCCCAGAAAAAGTACCGGTACTGCAGTACCGAGCTAAAATCTAGTACTGGTACTGATAATGGTACTGCATAATTTGCCAAGTACTGGTACTTAAGTACTACACCCTTAGTACTTATGCAGCTCTGACAGTGACCTCAAAATCAATAGGGGTCATCTACTTATCATGACTAACCACCATGCCAAATGTGATGACTGTGGGTCTAAGGATTCTTAAGTTATTAGGCAGGCAAGTTTTTTATGCCCCCGCCATATAATGGCTGGGGCAATTATTATAAGTGTTACCCTGTTCCGTCATTCCGTCATCATCAGTTTCCGTTCATTATCTTAGAAAAGGTTGCACACATTCAAGGTCAAGTTTGAATTTGGTCATGGTTCAATGATTTTTGGCAGAGTTATGCCCCTTTTACTTTGAAAATAATATGAAATTTTCAGTTTCCGTTCATTATCTCCCCAACACTATTACACATTCAACTCAAACTTAATATATGGATATGTCATGAGAAAATGCAGGTCAAGTTCGAATTTTGTTATGGTTCGATGATTTTTTGCAGAGTTATGCCCCTTTTACTTTGAAAATAATATGAAATTTTCAGTTTCCGTCTACCGGTATTATCTTACCAATGGTATTACACATTCAACTCAAACTTGACATATGGATTCGTCAAAGTAATGCGCAGCTCAAGTTCAAATTTGGTCATGGTTTGATGATTTTTGGCAGAGTCATGCCCCTTTCACTTTGAAAATAATATGATTTTTCAGTTTCCGTTCATTATCTCCCCAACAGTTGTACATATTCAACTTATATTAAAGATATGGATATGTCATAAGATTGCATTGGTCAATTTTCGAATTTGGTCATGGTTTGATGATAGCTGACAGAGTTATCCCTCTTGAACTTTGAAAAAAAATCAGAAATTTTAAGTTTCGGTCATTATCTCCCCAATTGTTGTACACATTCATTTCAAATTTGACATTTAGATACATCTTAGGAATAAGCAATTAAAGTTTGAATTTGGTCGTGGTTCAATGATTTAGGACAAAGTTATCTTTCTTGAATGTTGGAAAAATTTTGAATTTTCAGTTTCAGCACTCATACTTTTGCGGAAATGTATGTAGCCATTATTTTGGCTAATTTTGACTACAAATATGCAATATGCAAATTACAAAAGGTTAACACTGAATAGTTTCAGTGCCTTGAACTTTGTATAAAAATGGTTTGTGTTAACATTGAATAGTTTTAAGGGCTTTGAACTTAAAATGAAAAAAAAAAACAATTTGTGCAAACAAATTTGGAACTAAATATTATAACATCTGAAATTTTGGTTGCATGCAGGGGCATCCCTGGCGCGACGACACATTTCTAGTTTCAGTCAAGATTGCTGTGACCTTAACCTTTGAAAACTGATATTCTCATTGCGCACTTTTTTCCTGTAGTAGCGTATGAACTTACAACTTCATTCATAACGGTAAAATGACGTCATCCAAAGACGCAATTCATTCATACATGGCACGTGTCAATGACCTCATTTAAAGCACGCGACTTGTCTTTAAAATACATCGGGGGTGTAAGATAGAGTTTTCTAGCACCGGTGTAAACGGTAGATAATCCTGTCTGATATGCAAGAAACTAATCATGACTAACCACCAAGTTACAATGTCTCTTATCAAGTGATTTCTTTAAAATCATTTAAATCCAACATATTCATATAAATCACCACTCAATAGTTCTTACTGGGCAGTGGAAGCTGTAAGCTGTCTTTATTTATGATGACTAATTTTATTTGTAGCTGAAAAAATGCATAAAAAAATTCCCAATTTAAGTCAAAATAACGCATTTTTTCCCAAGCAGTCTGGTACCGGCACCATTCACAAAGTAGAGAGAAAAAACGCTGATTCTAATTCTTAGTAGTTCTTATTCTTTCCTAATATTTCCTATTCCTATTCTGTTCTTGATAATTCTTATTCTCATTCTAATTCTTTACCTAATTATTCTTAATTCTATCCTGTTCTGTCTTTACTTATTTTTCTCTCTATATATATAATATTTTCAAGTATCATTTATTTAAATAATCAATTGATTAACCAAAGAAAATTGAAAAACATTGACTAATGAAAAAAAAAAAAAAAAAAAAACATTAACTAGTTACCCTAAGATCGACCTGAGGCCATTTTTAGCCTGTCACATGTCCAAAATTTTCTTGGCAATGAGGGGGACTACCGCCCCCCTTCAAATCCCCCAAACAGAAGGGGGCACATCTCCCTTCTGGCAACCCCCTGATGTTAACATTTGGATGGGGGGGGGGGGGGGTGGCACTGAAAGAGTGGTCACTTTTTTTATTAACATTTCTCAATAAAAAAAACTGTGTTTGGGGCCTAAAATAGTCCATTTTTTTCACTGTTTGAGGCCTCAAAAAAAAGGGGGGGGGGACAAAAAGCCGTCAAAAACACGCTTGTATGAGGGAAAAGGTTATTAAGTGTCAAAAGACTGACATGTGTCTTAATGATAGTGAAATTTAATTACTTGGAACTTAACCTTAAATACATGTACTAACTCTAGAATAAACATGTCATAGTGGTCAATAAGGAAATATTATCACCTTTTGATTTTAATACTTTATGGCTTAATTCTCAATTTCCTAGTCTTTTATCAAACAAGCCATACTTAATTATCTTTTGACATTTATTGCTAATATAGCTAAAGGCTTAATCACAATGACAACTCTTTCTCAATTTATGTTGTTGATTTTTATATTTTAAATTAGTCTTATTTTAATTTGGGAACATACAACATCTTAAAGTCTTATATAGAATTTCGGACATATAACATCTAGTTTTATCTTAGAAAATAAATAAGTAAAATTAACTTAAGCAAAATTCAGGTGCTAGCTGTGAAAATATATGTATGTGGACTATACTATCATTTTATATTTGAGAACTTCAATTACTATAAAGAAATAAATGAAATAACATCAACACTGGACTTTCGTGTTATAAAATACAATCATAACAAAGAGGATACTGGATAATAATAATACCAGTATCCCACACACACCAACCAACCGAGGGTTTCCGTGTAGGGCGCTCACTACGCCAGCGAGTTCAATTCCCCACACGACCCCAAAGCGAAGGCCCTGCCGGCGACCCTTGGCTACACATGCTTAATGTTTTTCATAAAACTGTAAAATGTGTGGATAAATTCCATTTTCAGTTGTTTGAATTAAATTTCAGGTTTTCCCCCTTTTCTGATTTATCGCCCTATATTTTCCCCTTCAGAAAGCCACAGGTTGTTTTGAAAATTGGAAAAAATTCACTGAGTAGAATAAATTCAAAACTGGAATTCTGGCTAGTAAATTCAAAATCTTAAATTCATTGACTGTAAATGTGGGGCTTTATTATGCCAGGTAGGCCAGCTGAGATTTCATGGTGGTTCAAATATATGGAGCAGAATTTAGGTATTTATTCATTTGACTAATTGTTGTTTTCATTTGCTTAAGTTTAAATCATATTCCATCTGTGGGTGAACCTAAGTTCTTTACTTAAATATTTATTTATTCTTTCTTACTATGTTTATAGTAATTGTAATATTCTAAAGCCAATGCCAGTACTTTATCTTAATTCGTTTAATTTAATATTAAATACCAAATTAATAAATTACTTTTTGTTTTAAACATGTGCTATTTATACCTATTTAAAAGAAAGTGCGTTCAGTTGAACTAGTTTCTTGCAAATGTATTTGTGCAACTCTTATTCCCATTTGATTCACACTGGAAATAAATTTGTATGTAGAGGCTATAAGAATTGTGAGATTTATCCATATTCTAACTTTATGAAATTATTAACATTAAACAACCTTTAGCGAAATAAAACTGACTCATTTCAATAAGAAGAACAGCAGAACAAATAAAAACTAGAAACCACGTGATTAATATTTGCTTTTTGTGTCCTAGCTGGTACCAGACCTAAAATTCTAGCGCAAAATCTTAGTGACGGGGGATAACTCATGTATCGCTTCGGTATTTTCGGTGAGCTCAAGGTGTGAGGATATAATGCTATGCGGCGATTTAATCCCAGTTTATAGGTAGCACACCCCAGTAATGTAAGCCACACCTTCGAATGGCCAGGGAGGATTTCTTGGATACAGTAAATATTCTGGATTTAACCTTTAACCCAATGAGCATAATTGTGAAAAATGGCCGTTTTCATTGAAAAGCCTCCTGTTACAAGTTCAAACTGCTATGAAACTATGAAAAATGCTTCAATACTGATGAAACTTGGCACAAATGTTGACTGGACCCTCTGTAACAGCATACTCAACCGTAATTTTTCTGTTAACATGGCAACGTGGGGACGTCTCAAAATTGCGAAAAATCACTATTTTGCAGTGTTTTTATTTCATCAAAACTGATTTCAAAGTGCTGCAACTTCTCAATGAATTAAGATAGAGTTTTTTAGAGGCTTTTCAGTGTCGGTTACTATTTACCCTGAAATCGACCCGAGGCCTTTTTAGCCTGTCACATGCCCAAAATTTTCTTGGCGATGAGGAGGACTAGGAGTATCGCCTCCTCCAAACCCCCGAACAGAAGGGACACATCCCCCTTCTGGCATTCTGGCAACCCCCTGATGTTCTAATTTGATGGGGGGCCGCGCAAAAAAAGTGGTCACTTTTTTAACAACATTTCTCAAATGAAAAAAAAAACAGTGTTAGGGCCTAAATAGGGCATTTTTTCACTGTGTGAGGCTATAAAGGGGGGGGGGGGCAAAAAGCTGTCAAAACACGTCTCAGTGTAAGAAATTAGGATTTGAATCCACTAGACTGGTCGGACTACCAATTTGGAATATTCACTAGCCCAAAATACATTTCACTAGCACGATTCATTTGTTCAAAACAATTGTTTATATTGCCTCTGAAAATACAGTAGCCTGGTCGGGCTTGTTAAGTTGTTACTGTGAAAAGTTGGTAGCCCAAGGAGAAATTTAGTAGTCGGGGGCTATAGGACTACTGCTAATTTCGAACACTGACGTCTATATAAGGGAAAAGGTTAAATGACTAGTTGTCTTTAAAGTGCATTTTCAGCATGAAATTTGTTTTTGTGACATCTAATATGATCACTGGCAAATTCCAAAACATGGCCAGAAAAACCATATGCTGTTGATTTATAGATGTCAGGGCCGCCATTTTTTGTAAACATTGCTTTTAAACAGCATATGCATGGTAAAAGCAAGTCATTTTACAGGGGGGGGGGGGGGGGGGGGGGATTTTCGGGGATTTTTTATTAAGAGAATATTTCAACAGTTACACCGTCAGAAATTATGGACTTGTATGGAAATATTGGTTCCCGGCCAGATTTATAAATTTAAATTTCAAATGTAATTTCGTATTTGTGTTATTGCAGTTCGTATTCATCTAGGTGCATTCGTATAGATTTTATTTCAGTGTTATGCAATAACCCACTTTGTATTCTTAAAAGAATGGATGTTCAAGATCATAAGTTAAAAATTGAAAAGGAAGAAGTATGCAACAATATCTAACAGGCCTGATATCTAATCATGTACAGTAGAACTTCTATGAGTCAAACTTCGATTAGTTGATTTTCTTGATGTGTCAAAGAAAAATGAAAGTCCCGATTTTTTTCCCTATATATATTCCTTATAAAAACCTATTTATGAGTCGAGATTTAATGTGTCGAATTTTTTGATGTGTCGACATTTTTTCGTGGTCCGTATCAAGTAAATCTAGAGCAATTTACCACAAATAAGTCGAAGTCGTTCGATTATTTTGACACCTTCGATCTCGAGACATTTTTCACACCTTATCTGGCTGCGAAGACGATTTTCAATCAACTTGTGTGACAGGTGTTAAATACACAGCCGTGTGTTCAAACAGCCTTTGTTTGAGATAAAGGTGTGATAAAATGCTTCAATCGTTTCTATTTTAATTGCCATAGTGGTATTTGAAAGTAAACAGTAAGAACTACTTTCATTTGAAAACATCGGTAACCCGGTGTCGCGTGAGAACAATACGCGAAATATTTACTATAAGCTGGTTTAGATATCGCCCTTTCGTATTGTTACACCTTTTGTAACTCTATTGTATACATCAACAGGTAGTCCAAATAATTAGCCGTGAAAAAAAGTTATTTAACATGCTATGTTTATCATAGTAAAATGTAAAATATCAGATTAATGATGGAAAAAACATGAAATAGGTTTCGTTATAGATCTTCTAATTAGAACTAGTCACGGGTCGAAATTTTGTCATGGAATTGAGAGCAATTCATGAGTCTAAGTCCCGATGTGTTGAAGTTTTTACGCAAGTCCCTTCAAATTTGACTTTCCGAAGTTCTACTGCAGCTTAAACAAGAAGTAGAAACAATTGATCCTTACATTCTGCAGTATCAAAATACAAATATTTAACTGTCAATTAAAAAGTAGCAATTACACTTGTTTAAATCAATTTAAATTTATATGATTATAGATAAGAATTTAATGAATATGAATATAAATTAGATAAATAGAAATTGAAAGATAAACAGCGAATAAATACCCAAATTCTGCTCCATACAAATATGCTACACACTTACTTTATAGTTAACTTAAGGCTTGATAAAAATTGTTTAAACGGTAGAATAACCAGTGTTTTTTCCTCTTCTTTGGGAATGGTGCCGGTACCAGACTGATTGGGGGGAAAAAAGCCTTAGTTTGACTCAAACTGGGAATTTTTAATAACCTTTTACCCCATGAGCATATTGCAAAAAATGGCCATTTTTATGAAAAGCCTCCTGTAACAAACTCAAACTGCTATGAAACTATGAAAAATGCTTCAATGCTGATGAAACTTGGCACAAATGTCGACTAGACCATAGCCTCAGTAACAGCATGCTCAATCTTAAATTTCCTGTTACCATGGCAACGGGAGTAGGTCTCAAAATTGCCAAAAATCACTATTTTGCATTGTTTTTTTCATCAAAACTGATTTCAAAGTGCTGCAACTTCTCAATGAATTGAGATAGAGTAAAGGGCTTTTCAGCGTCGCTTACTAGTTACCCTAAGATCAACCTGAGGCCATTTTGAGCCTGTCACATGTCCAAAATTTTCTTGGCGATGAGGGGGACTACCCCCTCCCCTTCAAACAGAAGGGGGCACATCCCCCTTCTGGCAACCCCCTAATGTAACATTTGGATAGGGGACGGTGCCGAAAAAGTGGTCACTTTTTTTAAACAACATTTCTCAAACGAAAAACAGTGTTTGGGGCCTAAATAGGGCATTTTTTTCACTGTTTCAGGCCTCAAAAAAAAAGGGGGGGGGTCAAAAAGCCGTCAAAACACGCTTATATAAGGGAAAGATTAAACAACTTTACAGCCACAAATAAGATTAGTCATATTGAATAAAGACAGCTAGCAGGTTTCCACTGTCCAGGTAGAAACTTTAATAATTGAGTGGTGATTTATATAAAAATGTTTAGATTTTTAATGATTTAGAAATCTCATGGTCTTGTGGGGAATTTTGAACAGTCATTTTTGGGAATTTTACATTAGAAATTAGGAATTTTCATGCCTTTTTTCAGTTGGGAACAGTACCTTTTTTGGTAGTAGTTATATTAAGAAAAAACACTGATAACACCAGGATCTGGTTATTTTACCTGCTGCCCAAGCATCTCTGAGCCCAAATAAAGCCAAACACACAAGAACTGCCAAATTCCACATAAACTTCTGAAAGTACAAAACATGATATCAAAAATCAAGTTTAAGTGGTCAGAGATCTAGTTTTTTTCTTACAGTTCGTCAAAGTTTGTCTACCAATGAAATTGCTCCAAAATTGCTCCATTTTGTTTAAATTTTGCCGAAGTATTTTCCATACAGTGCTGTAACTCAACTGTATGTATTAAATACGTTGAATGAGCCGATTTAATGGACCTCGCCTATTTACATAGTGCACACGATTTGAATAGGCGGGGCTAAATGTAAGTCGGTTATAGATCTATACAGAGTTTTAAGAAACTAATTTTCTCGCTTCACTTCGTTCACTCGAAAATTAATTTCTTAAAACTCTGTATATAACCTATAACCTATACTTATCTTTTTTTAAATCATGAAAAGAAAGAAACAACATGGCAGCTGCTGATCAGCTTTTCATATATCCCATAAAGGGGTCAATAGCTACTTACAGTGTAAGAAATTCGGATTTGAAACCACTAGGCTGGTCGGACTACCAGATTGGAATATTTACTAGCCCAAAAGACATTTCACTAGCACGATTCATTTGTTCAAAACTGTTAATTATATTGCCTCTGAAAATACAGTAGCCTGGCCGGGCTTGTTACTTTGAAAAGTTGGTAGCCCAAGGAGAAATTTAGTAGACAGGGGCTATAGGACTACTGCTAATTTCAAACACTGTACTTAAAGTCTATTTTTTACCTTTTTATTTCTACTTTTATTTTATTTTGGTTCTAATTAATCAATTAATTAACTTGGACCATGAATTTATCTAGGCCAGCTCAGATCAGCAACTGTTACACAAACATATCAAGTTTTTTATGATACTTGTACATGTTTTAGTTACACCCATATTTTCATGACTGAGTATATATCAGATGCTGCTACTGCTTTATGCTCAAGCATCATACTGGAAATCAGGTCAACTATATTATAATTTAAATAAAATAAAATTGAATCATTTACTTTAATTTATTTTAAAAATTTAAATTAAAAAAAAAAAAAAATCTAATTCTATTTCTGATTTTAGGGTTGTGTACATAATTTCATAAATAGAATTCTTGTATGATGTAATTTTATGTGATGTTTGATTGTAGTGTTATATTTGCTTTTAATCATTTAATGCTTTCTTACCCATATTTATATGTGCTGATAAATCTTAACTGTTTTACAGAGTCTTTCATAAATGTACATTGATCTTCTTAATACTTTTAGGGGGCAGGGGACATATTCGAATGATGGCCCCGGTCAAATTTTTTTATAACTCAGACATGGTGTTTTGAAGGTACTGATAACTTCTGATATTTCTCTGTCATTGTAATTCTTTCTTGTTTGTGTGTAGGAAATGAGAAGTATTTTTGGGTTTTTTACCCGAAACTAAGCATTTTGGTTAGCTTTATATTATTTCTGACTCTCCGAATGGAGGTGAAAAAAGTTAAAAATCAAGCTTTGACAGTTGGCGCCAAACAAGTAAGAAATTTCAGATAAATTTTGTGAAAAAATCTAAACGTATGACAGACACTTTATTGGTCATTTCTGAAAAATGCCATTAGCTTGCACTGCGTGTTACTGATATTTTTAAAGGAATTCGGGCGGATTCTGGAGTTGCTCACCTTCATGAAGATTGCCCATATTGGTATATTTTAGGTGTGATTTGGCTGGGTGGGGTAAATATAAATTGCTGTCAGTCATTTTTTTGAAGGAGCAATGCATGCAAAACTATTATTTTCTTCAATGTATGTCATATATCATTGAATAATGCTTGTGCAAACTGGTTATCTGCCTGTGAAACAGATTTTGAAATATTTGGAATTGTGTTTCTGGTCATGAAATACAAAATTGTTCATTTTTAGGTCCCCTGCCCCCTTATATAGATTTCTACTGGTCGGAGAGATAACTCCGACGCATAGATAACCCCGACACTTGATAAATATAATTGTTTTAGCTTTGTTTTTCAACAAATAAGCACATGATCACCTAACAGTATAGGAACAGGACAGAATGTGATGATTTGTTATAATTTGGTAGACTTTTTAATGTTTTTCAAATAACCTAAACATTTGTAAGCAAAAAACTGCTTCAAACGTTTTTTACTAAATTACAGTAAGGTAGTAGAAACGTATTGACCACAGGCCACTGACTTGGGAAAGATTTTTGAAAAATTTGTTTTAAATATATACAAAAATAGATAAACCATATAAGATGTAAAAATAAATTATTGATGCTGATTTTCCAGCCATTTTTTACTTAAATATTAAGTGTCGACTTTACTACTGTTGTTGGGTAAAAAGACCATGTTTTGTATACCTCATTCAAGACCTTAAAGAAGTACCAGATTCCATTTTCATACATTGTTTTTGTGGTGTAATGTAAAGTCTTTGAACTGAACTTTGTTTAGGTGGTTCAATATTTAAAATATACTGGAAGATAATTAAAATATTGCAAAAAATATGTGATTTAGTGTCGGAGTTATCTCTCCAACCAGTATTTTCTTTTATTCAGATTGTTTGTTTGAATTGTTATAGCCTAGGATAGTCAGTTATGTCGGAAAATAGCTTATATAGCTAATGTTTATATGTTTTTATGAAACCGACTATAAATAAAGATTATCTTATCTTATCGTATCTTTATGACACACGCTGACGCGGCAAAGTCCTGGCGCGGCAAAGTTCAAACTTCGAATTATAAATTTCAAACTTCGAATTATAAATTTCAAAATACTCTTTGATATAAGCATTCAGATACCAGTGTTACTGTATTGAATACAAATATCATTTAATTGTTAATATGAAACAAGTAATTCAATTATTAAAAAATAAATCAATAAAATATTTAAACTATCGAAAATGAAATGTGCTTGCCTCCATTTTGTCTTTTGGCCTCCAATGCTTCGATGACGTCACGGGTAGGAACTATTACACGTAGTCTGGTTCCCGTCGTACTATACAATTTAGTACTATATTGAACGAGGAGAAAAAGACAGGTAGATCTAATCCAGACTACTATTACACGGAGGATGGTGTTTTTCTGAAGCGTTCAAAATTTTATAAATGAGCCGTGTCATGACAAAACCAACATCCATGCGCGCGCATCCTTAAAGTTCTGATACCGCGAACACAAAGAAAATGAGTGGTGTGAAGAAATCAGAAAAGGTATGAATTAAATTTAATTTGTTTTGCAAAGAAGATGTCCTAACTTCTAGTTTTTATATACAAAATGTCTTGAAGTAACTCTTTCCTGTTTTGTCAGTACATTTGTATTTCGCGTTGAATGCGATTTTGATTCTGGATAGTCAAACTCCTCGCAGCGGTTACTTCCCCTGATCTGTACAGTAACCACTGCCACCACAAGTAAATTCGGTCGAATATAGCCGGATATATTTTTTTCACTTTTAATTTTAAAATAGAATACTTTATATCATTTTAGTTTTCTTTCGTTAAATAGTTATGCTTAATGTACAAGAAAGTAAAAAATTATACGTATAAAAATTATTTTGTAAACATAACGAAAGATATTTTCACTGTGACACCGTATGCATAGTAAACAATGGCAGAATATAAACAGTTATTGAACGATTGCACACAAAGATTTGATCCGGCACTTGTTTTAAAGTGATAACAAATTGTGTGTCTTGAAGTTATTTTGTCTGTTAAGGATGTAATTATAAATCTGCCAGTTTGATATGGGATCCTTGGCGTTATGAAACTGGCCGCCATGTTTTTGTCACATGATACAACTATCATCACGTGATTTCAGTGGTGGCAGTGGTTAAAGTAGCAATGCGTGACGTAACCGCTGTGAGGAGTTTGCTGGATAGTGCGTAAACCCGGCGTTGAAATGTTACAGAAAATAAGCAAATGTCAATTAAATTGGCCGTTTTAAGCGGCTGGAAGTTATTCTGTGGTAGAATCCTTTTCCATAATATTTTTCAACCTTCGTTCCAATTCATTTGTACTACAAAAGTATATAAACGCACTATTTACAGGAAACGGAGATTATGATATTGCGTACTCTCTAAAAAAATCCAGATACTGCGTACACATAACTATGCAATTGATAAAAAGTACATTTTATTTGAAGCAGTCTAAGGTTTAGATTGCATGGGTGTCCCATTTGAAGAATTATTTAAAATCTACATCCTAGAAATTGTTTAGAATTAACATTTATTTATGCAATTTGTTTAGGTATTTATTTAAAACCTGGTGAATAATTGTCTATCTTGATAATGTTTTTATACTCTACATTTCAAAATAAATTACTTCTTACAGTTATTTCAGAAAATGAATGTGTGTCGATTTTGTGGTGAATTCTTTGCCAATGAATCTTCTCTCAGACAGTATGAGGCACGACATCGACAATATGGTCCCTACAAATGTGATATATGTAGTCAAGAGGCTTTTACCAAACACACATGCAGCGTCATTCCTCTGAACGCAAGTACGAATGTAAATGCGGAAAGAGACATTTTGTAGATTCTATATAAAAACTAGAAGTTAGGACATCTTCTTTGCAAAACAAATTAAATTCATACCTTTTCTGATTTCTTCACACCACGCGTTTTTCTTCGAAATACCGGCCGATGAGGTGTCCGTGGTATCAGAACTTTAAGGATGCGCGCGCATGGATTAACCCCCTTGACATAAGGGGTTTGCGACCAGCATGGGTCCAGACCACCGCGCAGTCTGATCAGGATCCATGCTGTTGGCTTACTTACCCTATTACAAGTAGAGATACTGATAGCGAACAGCATGGATCCTGATCAGACTGCGCGGATGCACAGGCTGGTCTGAATCCATGCTGGCCGCAAACGCACTATTTTGGTTTTGTCATGACGTGGCTCAAATATGAAAGGAATATTGCAGATAATTTTAACCAAAAAAAAAAAGGCAATAGAATTTATATCAGTGAGAAATCAAAATCGGTACTGTATCTGGATCAACATAATCAATATAAATGGTGACAAATGTTCAGATGACTTAAAAATGTTTGAGGAAGATCAGCTTAATATTTAGACATTTCATAATTAGATCTATCTGTATTTACAATGAAAAAAGAGCGAATACAATCTAGCAGAAAATAAAACAAGAATCTAATAACTTATTAATTGACACTGAAATTAACCAAAATAGACCTATGACAATGAATTAAGCGAAGAAAATAATCCGATGTAACGACACCACAGGGTCGGCAAAATCAAATGCCCAGGTTGTCCCACAGCCTGTACGGACATGTGAAAATTTTCAAGAATTAACTATTTAAACATCATACGGACAAATAAGTTAAAAAATGCTTGACATAAAAACGGACAAGCAATTCAAAATAAGATTTTGCCGGTGTAACGTTGTAAAATGACCCCCATAGAATAATGACCCCCGGTCATTATTTTAAATATAAAATAGTGACCTCCTTGTATATTAAATAATGACCCCTATATTATCTATAAAATATTGACCCCCACCTAACATAATCTGTAAAGTCAACGTCATATTACATTTGCGTATACGTGTTGTTGATGTTGCTGTTGTACTTGTTGCTGCTTCTGATACTGCTACTGCCGCGATAACAGCTGAGAAAATAACAGAAAAATTCAGAGGTCCCGCTAAGAATAAGCGAACATTTAATAAAAAAAAATAATGAATTTAAAAGTACTATAAATGCTTAATGCAAAATTCTATCTGAAAGTGTGTTCATTTTCACTGAGAACACAGAGTTTCGGTAAAGAGTGAGTTGAAAGCCTAGTGCAAAGTAACCTTTGTTTTCCCTTCATATTTTGCCTTCATTTAGGCAATTCAGCTAAATAGGCCATCATCTTTTTATAGGTAAATAGGTATTTTGACTGAAAGAAAGTAGTTCTTTATCACTTAATTTTAGAACAATTAATAACACCATGCATATTAAGCAAACATCTCACGAGGGCGTAGCCCGAGTGATATAATGATGCGTATTCGAACGAAAGTGACTTTTTCAAGCGGAAAAAATGAATCAATATTGTTAAAAAAAGAGCAAAATGACTACAGTACATATTCGGCAACAAACTCATTTTAATAATGCACTAAAAAGCAAGTTCGAAATGTAAATACTGTTCTTATAAGCTGAACAGTTACACAATATGACAAAAAACAACAACAACAAAAAACAAAAAACAAAAAAAAAATGCAAAAAAAAAAAAAAAAAAAAAAAAAAAAACAAGAAAAAAAAAACTGCTTAACCCATTGCTTCATGAGCATTTTGTGAAAAATGGCTGTTTTCATTGAAAAGTCTCCCGTTACAAGTTCAAATTGCTATAATACTATAAAAACTGCTTCAACACTAATCAAACTTGGCACAAATGTTGACTGGACCATTGTCCTTGCAACAACATGCTCAGGCTTAAATTTTCTGTTACCATGGCAACGAGGGGACATCTCAAAATTGCCAAAAATCACTATTTTGCGTTGATTTTTTCCATCAAAATTGATTTTCAAAGTGCTGCAACTTCTCAATGGATTGAGATAGAGTCAAATGCTTTTCAGCGTTGGTTACACGTTACCTTATGATCAATCTGGGGTCATTTACAGCCTCTCACAAGTCCAAAATTTTCTTGGCGATGAGGGGACTCCGCCCCCCTTCAAACCCCCCAAACAGAAGGGGGCACATCCCCCTTCTGGCAACCCCCTGATGTATCTTTTGGTTGGGGGGCCGCGCCGAAAAAAGGGTCACTTTTTTAACAACATTTCTCAAACAAAAACAAGTGTTTGGGGCCTAAATAAGGCATTTTTTCATCATTTGAGACAACAAAAAGGGGGGGGGGGTGAAAAAGGCGTTAAAAGGCGTGTATATGAAGTAATGGGTTAACAGAAAATGATGAAAATACTTGAAATTACCCTAAATCGCGTTTTTTCATGTTTAAACATGGCCTGTCATATAAATTTGAAGAAAAATTGTTGTTTTGTAGATTTTTTTATTTTTTTCATTAACCCATTGCTTCATGAGCATTTTGTAAAAAATGGCTGTTTTCAATTGAAAAGTCTCCCGTTACAAGTTCAAATTGCTATAATACTATAAAACTGCTTCAACACTAATCAAACTTGGCACAAATGTTGACTGGACCATTGTCCTTGCAACAACATGCTCAGGCTTAAATTTTCTGTTACCATGCAACGAGGGGACATCTCAAAATTGCCAAAAATCACTATTTTGCGTTGATTTTTTTCCATCAAAATTGATTTCAAAGTGCTGCAACTTCTCAATGGATTGAGATAGAGTCAAATGCTTTTCAGCGTTGGTTACACGTTACCTTATGATCAATCTGGGGTCATTTACAGCCTCTCACAAGTCCAAAATTTTCTTGGCGATGAGGGGGACTCCGCCCCCCTTCAAACCCCCCCAAACAGAAGGGGGCACATCCCCCTTCTGGCAACCCCCTGATGTATCTTTTGGTTGGGGGGCCGCGCCGAAAAAAAGGGTCACTTTTTTTAACAACATTTCTCAAACAAAAACAAGTGTTTGGGGCCTAAATAAGGCATTTTTTCATCATTTGAGAAAACAAAAAGGGGGGGGGGGTGAAAAAGGCGTTAAAAGGCGTGTATATGAAGTAATGGGTTAACAGAAAATGATGAAAATACTTGAAATTACCCTAAATCGCGTTTTTTTCATGTTTAAACATGGCCTGTCATATAAATTTGAAGAAAAATTGTTGTTTTGTAGATTTTTTTATTTTTTTCATTAACCCATTGCTTCATGAGCATTTTGTGAAAAATGGCTGTTTTCATTGAAAAGTCTCCCGTTACAAGTTCAAATTGCTATAATACTATAAAAACTGCTTCAACACTAATCAAACTTGGCACAAATGTTGACTGGACATTGTCCTTGCAACAACATGCTCAGGCTTAAATTTTCTGTTACCATGGCAACGAGGGGACATCTTCAAAATTGCCAAAAATCACTATTTTGCGTTGATTTTTTTTCCATCAAAATTGATTTCAAAGTGCTGCAACTTCTCAATGGATTGAGATAGAGTCAAATGCTTTTCAGCGTTGGTTACACGTTACCTTATGATCAATCTGGGGTCATTTACAGCCTCTCACAAGTCCAAAATTTTCTTGGCGATGAGGGGGACTCCGCCCCCCTTCAAACCCCCCCAAACAGAAGGGGGCACATCCCCCTTCTGGCAACCCCCTGATGTATCTTTTGGTTGGGGGGCCGCGCCGAAAAAAGGGTCACTTTTTTTAACAACATTTCTCAAACAAAAACAAGTGTTTGGGGCCTAAATAAGGCATTTTTTCATCATTTGAGACAACAAAAAGGGGGGGGGTGAAAAAGGCGTTAAAAGGCGTGTATATGAAGTAATGGGTTAAGTCGTTTAATGTAGTTTTCCATCGACAAAATCGTCTATGGTACTTCTCTAAACTTAAGGTAGAACGCGACACTTTGCGAACTTTCGAGGAGCGTCTTGAAAATTGGCATGCACAAAATTGACCATATTTCTGATTAGATTTCGTTGATTTTATTTCAATAGTTTCAGCTAATTTTTGTACACATGACGTCAAAGTTGACCATCAAAGCCCGTTTTTGAACATGACGTCGTTGCGTATCCTTGGCAACTGTTACGGGTATTTCAACGCCATTGGCGGACAAAATATCTTAAATCCTACAGCATTCGACGGAAATTATTTTTTCCTTTAAGCGGATATAAAATTTATTGTTTTACGCCGAAAAATTGTTTGAGTAATGGAAAGAAAATTGTCAATTTTGTGTAAAAAATTTGACGTTCAGTTTAGCCGCAATTTTCGGCTTTTAAGCGGCTTATTAAAAAATTCCTGAAATAAATTTTTGATTTTTTTCTTTAAACGTCCTTTAAAATGTATACTTAGTCAAAAATAACTAAAAAAATATGGGAGTCACCGACTCAATTTTTTTCGGTACACGTGATTTTATTTCCCCCACCCCTTTGGATAAAAGTCACGCTATCACGGGGCGTTTGGTTATTTGATGTTGTTAAAACGATCGCCCTGTGTCAAAAATCCCGCTTTTAACGGCATTTTACGCTATAATGACCACTGCGGAAAATATATGGATACAATAAAGGGTACGGAATTCCGTATAATATAGATAGACAGGTAAAAATAAGTGAAATTTGATGTACGGGACCGTATATCATGCAATACGTATCAATCGGAACACCTCGGGCGACTTCAAGAATTCGACGGAGATTGCCGAGTTGTTACGATTGAATACGTATATGACTAATATACCGTGATCCGTACACTCGTAATATGCGGGAACTTTGAATGAAGTTCGTATTTACTAAAATACTTTTTTTTTTTAAATTACACGATCAGATATTACCAAAATATGTTTTTTTTTTATTCTTGTAAATACAGATTTTGTATATAAAACAGTGAATAAAGATGTACTTCAGAATTACCCATTTTCTACAAGAGGTCTGATTTGACATTTGTCAGAATAACATTAAATAGAAAAACTTTGAGTAAAATGTAATATTTCTCGGTTTTATTAACATGTCAGTTGCATACTGATTAAATAGTAAGTGAAACATCGACAGATCCTCTACAGTGCCCGTAGCATGTACAAACAAGAAAAAATGACAATATATATTGAAATATCTTTATTTTGTATAAAGATTTACAACGCAACACTCCTTTGTGCAGTATCTAGCTCAGGGCCGCCGTTTCGCTAAAATCCGCAGACGTGTATTTACAGCGTTTCATTATAATTCATGTTTAAAGTACTGTTTCTAAATTTTCCTGTTCAAAATAAATTCTACCATAAATTTGGCTATACAGTGAATAATGAATATTTGCAAAGGCCGATTTGATAGTAATGTTTTTAATACAGCGTTTACGGTGAATCCTCAATTAATCGTTATTTTTAACATTGTGATATTCTAAAATAATAAGCAAAACGAGAGAATATGTATTACAGATACTTGTAGAATCGAACGTGCTACATCTGTAATCCAACACCCACTGAGCTAACGTTTCAAGGATGACTGTTTGCTTCACGCTAATATTATTGACCAAGTTTCATTTATGAAGCATATATTTAAATTTGTCAATATTTCGCCAATTCTGTCAAATTGTTGCAATAGTTTTTGATTACAAGTGAAATTAAAATTTTGGTTTTTAATAGTTGAAATAAAATACATATCACTCACAGTATATCACTCATAGTGTGGGTAATGCAAAATGTATAGATTTGCAGAATTTCTTGTAGACTACGTATTAATTTATGATTGAATTTCCGTAAATTTCTAAATTTACATAAAAATATATAGTTGCTTTTTGTTCCTTAAGGCATATTTCTCGATTCAAGTTTATTAATCTTATTGTATTACAATATCAAAAAGGAACACCGCAAATGTTTACTCTCAGCTGTATTTATTATATACTTATAAATGAAATATTGAGAAATATTGATGAAATAAAATGCTTATTTTCATTTTCCGTATTTTCACTATAAAATTTATTTTTCACTGCAGTGAAACATATTTTCCGTATTTTCACTGGTGTGTTGCCGGACTACTTTCTTTGAAATTCTGCCAGTACACAAAATTTCAGGGAAAGTCTTTCAAATTTTAATGTCAAAAAGGAGAAAAATGTATATAATAAACAGAAAATTCAAGTTCTTTCTATAAATAAATGATTTATTTTCATCTTGTGGCATGAAAATTACAATATTTTACTTGTGGCTACCGCCACTCATGAAATATTTATTTTCATACCACTCGATGAAAACAAATCATGTATTGATAGAAAAACTTGAATATCCTCTATTAATTTTTGTTTGTGCAGCGTACGCGTTGTGTTACATCGCGTTTTCACCATCGTACCATCGTGATTTCACCATTGTACCATCGCGTTTTCACCATCGTACCATCGCGCTATCATGTTTTCACCATCGTACCATCGCATTTTCACCATCGTACCATCGCGTTTCACCATCGTATTATCGCACTTTCACCATCGTACCATCGCATTTTCACCATCGTACCATCGCGTTTTCACCATCGTGATTTCACAATCGTACCATCGCGTTTTCACCATCGTACCATCGCGTTTTCACCATCGTACCATCGCGTTTTCATTATCGTACCATCGCGTTTTCACCATCGTGCCATCGCCTTCCGGTGGACATGCGCATTGTACATCTTTATCAACAATGCATTTTAAAAATAGTGAGGCTTAAACTCAGGTAAACTATAAATCACAGACTTTTTAATAAGTGTTGTGTATTAAGATTCAATCATTATAAAACCTTTATACACTGTGCTTAATTCATCTTGTCTAGCATACCGCGTACCATCGTACATCGCGGTTTAGGATGAAATAAAAAAAAGCACGATTGTCCAAACGGAACACCGTAATTTAACTTCCGTCATAAATAATGATATTTCGCCATACAAGAAAGTCATGTTACTTTAATTTCTATGTTAAGTGCGCACGAATGTTGTTTTCACAATTAATGCCCTAAGAAAATAAGCCTTTTATCTCCAGTGTCATTCATTGTACAAAAAAGCCATTTGCTAATTAAAGAAAAATAAAATATCTGAGTCGCACAAAATGAATGAACCTTGACCCTGTTTATGAGTGCAATATGTTTTTTTTTTTTTTTCGATATTTATAATGTCGGTCTGGCAAAATACCTTTTTACACTTTTCTTTGAATTACAGTAACATAACGCATCTTTTTGAAAATGCAACTATACCGACTTATTGTTTCTTTCTCATTAAGTGGGCAAAATTGCATTGTGTGCAGTGTAATGTAAGCATTCTGAAACTGGAAATGGGGATCTGGTCTGAACTTTAAAAAATTGGCTCAAGGTCTCATTTAAAAAAAAAGATGTAACTGACGGCAAACTATTTCATTTTTTGATTGTTAAAAGGCGATTGAGGCAAGAAAAAAGACTATATTTAATGACAGCTATGGAAATGATGTCAACAATCCTTTATATTTGTGTGACCAATAAGATACTCATATATACCCCTAAAAATTAGACGCGAAGTGATGAGATAGATTGCCTAAAGGCTTTGTAAGCTTTTTGAGCATATAAATCGTAAGTTAAAAACAAGAGCTGTCGCAGGAGACAGCGAAGCTCGACTTATTAAATACTGGACGCAGTAAGGAAGTGAAAATCAATTATGATTTTTAAATAATCTTATTGAATTTGACACCTTAAGAAATGAAAAAATTATAGTCAAATATATTTTACTGCACCAAAATTTTAATCTTATATCTGGACGCAGACGTTGGAGCGAGTAGGATAGCTTCTCCATATACTTCGTATAGTCGAGCTCATAAGGCAGTCGAATGACATATCCCTAGTCGTTGTCATTGTAGAAAATGCAGACTGAGGACTGAGGCTAGGTTTCGATCATAGTCGCTATCCACGTTTGAAACAATGCCGCCCAATAGTAGTGAAAAGATTCGGTTATAATCGTTGCACGGTCGCACGATATTTCTCACCTGAGGATAATTATATTGACAGTGTTTCTTTGAAAGAATCCTGAAATGGTCTTTAATGACTGTGGAATGCTGTCATCTGATGGAAAAGCTACCATTACCGTGTAATATGGACTACTCACAATTATATCAAATCATTATGTTTATTTTTTAAGGCATTTTAGCTGCATCTTTTCATCTGTCCGGCAATGCTTATTTTGAATTGTCAGCTTTAGATATCTTATTTGATTAACAAAATTGACTCGGACAGTATTTTTTTTTCAGGTTTCAGTTCTGTAAGTGAATGTGAGTTATCACATAGACTTGCATTTGTGCACTATGATTATGATGTTGATGAATTCAGCATAAGTAGATTAAGTTCATGTGTTCAGGCGTTTAATTTGTCTGACTCTGAATATAAGTTCAGAAGCAACCATTTTGATTGAACATACTCTAAAACAGGCTGTCCACAATTTAATTTACAGTGCATCTTATTTGCAGTCCATAGATATTGACAAATTTACTGATATTATTATGTTTGGTGATCATTTGAATGCAAATGTTGCAGATAATGAATCCTTCAATGGTGAGACATGCAAATCTTCTGATACCCATGATGATGGGGGTGATGATGATGATGATATGAAGAAAGTAGATTATTTATATAACAAAAGGGTTAATGATAATGGTCTAGTTAAAAATAGAGGTTTGAGCATTGAGCATATATGAGTTATGCTGATGATCATAATACTGATAGCTCAAGAAATGTGTTTGATGATGTTGTTAATGATGATGATGATGTTATGGACCCAGATTATGTATATTTTAATGATGATGATGGTGGTGGTGATGATGATATCCCATTAATTGAACTAAAACGCAGATTAACTGACCCTGAGATGACATAGGTATCCCAAATAGAGCAAAATGTTGGCACAGATGAGAGGCAAAAAAGGGAGAAAGGGAGAAAAAAGGGTAAGAAAACATGGCCAGTTGGAAAAAAAAATATTGCGAAAAGACGCAAGAATGAAGGTAAAAGATATGTGTCATTGTCTACAAGTAAGTTGAATGGTGTAAAAGTAATGAAACCAAGATATGGTCCAGGTTGTCGCTACTATTGCAAAGAGAACTTCTCACAATCTGACAATTGAGAATATATTCCATTCCTTTTGAAGGCTTAGTGACACATCCAAGAAGTGGCAATTTTTATGTAAGTATGCATCGTATAAACCTAAATTATCAAAAAAAAAATTCAACCCTCCTT